>NW_027272491.1:0-118516 GCF_040938485.1 Diadema antillarum | reverse complement strand
GAAACTAGAAAATAATTGTTACGAACCTGAAACTCAATTGCGTTTAAACGCAACTCTAAAAATCAAATGCAAGTCCATCAAACCACACGCAACGATGTATTTAAACGCAAGAGCGTTGCAGAGAAGACTTGCGGTTTTTGTACGAAACTAGAAACTGCGTTTAAATAAATCTCTATACATCTACGGAAATGACGGAAGTGCGTTATTGTTGAAAAGACTTGCATTATTTTTTTCATTTCGTATAAGCAAAATTAAAAATTAAACGCAACTCTGAAAATCAAATGCAAGTCCATCAAAACACATGGCACGCTGAAAAGACTTGCGTTTGATAATCACACGAAACTAGAAAATTGTAGGAAACTTAAACTCAATTGCGTTTAAACGCAACACTAAAAATCAAATGCAAGTCCATCAAATCACACGGAACGCTGAAAGACTTGCGTTTGATAATCACACGATACTAGAAAATTGAAGGGAACTTTTTTTTTAAACTCAAGTGCGTTTAAACGCAACTCTAAAAATCAAATGCAAGTCCATCAAATCACGTAACGGTGTATTCAAACGTAAGAGCGTTGCAGAGAAGACTTGCGGTTTTTGTAAGAAACTATAAGAAATTGCGTTTAAACGCATCTCTAAACATCTACGGAAGTGTGTTATTGTTTAAAAGACTTATCGTAAGCAAAATTAAAAATTAAACACAATTCTGAAAATCAAATACAAGTCCATCAAAACGCTGAAAAGACTTGCGTTTGATAATAACACAAAACTAGAAAATTGTATGAAATTTAAACTCAATTGCGTTTAAACGCAACTCTAACAAGAGACCCGCGGGTCTAGCGCTCACCTGAGTATCGCAAGTTCACCTTTCACGCAGTCACTAATCGAAATTATTCACACCTCTACCAAAATTTGACCAGGCATTCTGAAGTAGAAGATGAAAATGTACAATAAGGGCCAAAATTTTTAAAGATTCCTTAATTTGGGGAATTGGGGGCCCCCTGGGGCCCTCTGGGTGGGGCATGGTGCCCATTTTGATAAATTGAGATCCTGACCCCCTAAGGATGCTACCTGCCAAGTTTGACGAAAATCTATCATGAGGTTTTCAGGAAGAAGATGACAATGTACGATTCAGGCCCCCATTTGGACCTTCCTAACCAACCCCCCCCCCCCCCCCCACCCCTGCCCCCAAGAGGGGCACCCCTGGATCTCCTATGAACAAACTCGAAACTACAGTCATTAATGTACTCACTCATAGTATTATCTTAGCTGTATAACTTCTGATTCTAGAGAAAATTTTTAACGATTCCTTCATTTGGGGGGTTTGGGCCCCCCTGGGGGCCCCCTGGGTGGGACATGGTGCCCATTTTAACAAATTGAGATCCTAACCCCTTAGGGATGCTACCTGCCAAGTTTGGTGAAAATGGGTGATGGGGTTCTAAAAAAGAAGATAAAAATGTACAATTTAGGCCCCATTAGGACCCCTCCTCACCTCCCTCCCCTGGGTCCCAAGGGGGGCACCCCTGATTCTGCCATGAACAAACTTGAAACTGCAGTCATCAATGTACTAACTCATAGTATTAACTTAGCTCCATCACTTCTGGTTCTAGAGAAGAAGATTTTTAAAGATTCCTTAATTTTGGGGGATTTGGGCCCCCTGGGGGTCCCCTGGGGGCCCCCTGGGTGGGGCATGGTGCCCATTTTAACAAATTGAGTTCCTAACCCCCTAGGGATGCTACCTGCCAACTTTGGTGAAAATGGGTCATGGGGTTCTCAAGAAGAAGATGAAAATGTACAATTTAGGCCCCATTAGAACCCCTCCCCACCCCCCCTCCCCTGGGTCCCAAGGGGGGCATCCCTGATTCTGCCATGAACAAACTTGAAACTACAGTCATCAATGAACTAACTCATAGTATTAACTTAGCTCTATCACTTCTGGTTCTAGAGAAGAAGATTTTTAAAGATTCCTTAATTTTGGGGGGTTTGGGCCCCCCTGGGGGCCCCCTGGGTGGGTCATGGTGCCCATTTTAACAAATTGAGTTCCTAACCCCCTAGGGATGCTACCTGCCAAGTTTGATGAAAATCGGTCTTGGGGTTTTCAAGAAGAAGATGAAAATGTAAAAAGTTTACGCACGACGCACGACGGACGACGGACGACGCACGACGCACGACGCACGACGGACGCCGGACGAAGGGCGATCGCAATAGCTCACTTGAGCCTTTGGCTCAGGTGAGCTAAAAATCAAATGCAAATCTGTTTTTAAAACGCAAGAGCGTTGCAGAAAAGACTTGCGGTTCTTGTCCGAAACTAGAAACTGCGTTTAAACGCATAAAAATGTACGGAAGTGCGTTATTGTTGAAAAGGCTCGCATTATTTCTTATTTCGTAACGGAACTTTCGCCGTGACCGAACTTAGTCTGCACTTGCAGAGGAAAGACATCGCAACATTTACACGTTTCAAACTATCGAAACGCATGCTGCTTCACAAAATGTCAATGAAAAAAATGATAACGAATTATTGTTAAAGTTCGCTATGCCGAAGTTTTAAATCTCAGTCCAAAGTTAAATTAGTCCGACAATGGTAAGAGGTTTGTTTTTACGGAGGTTATAGTAGTCCGAAAGATGTCGTTTTCGGATGAACAAACTTTTCTTCTTCTTATTTCAGACAGGCCCGCGCCGTACAGAGCGGTAGTTATAATGTTGCGAATCGGAGCAGAACAAATATGGCGACTTAGGGAAGGAAAATCACACATATTTCAACTCAGTCGGCACTGAAAAATAATCTCGACAGAATCATGCGAAATCACACGCATATCTTCCCAGCAACGCACTTGAATTTAAATCGCAAAGTTTAATTCAATTTTGGGGAATTTGCCTTTGATATTTCAAATCAAGTTTAAAACGTTAAGTGTCTAGAAACGGGCCTAGGTTTCCGATCCCGCTCTCTCAAAATCTCTCTAGAGATTTGGGAATTGTGCGTTGTCGTCGTTACTAACCCGCGCAAGATTTATGCATGAACTAAAACATCATTGTTGCTCATGTCAGTAGGCATGTTTTGGCGGCAAAAGGAGTAAGATATATGGGTAGCGATCTGCATCGTGATCCAAATCTTACTCTGTACAGAGGAAATTAATTTTCATTTATAAGTCGACAAAATGTCGACTTACGCGTAAGTCGACGTGTTTTGCTCAGTCCTGATTATGTCGACTTACGCGAGGTTGACTGTATATATATTATGTATTGGGGGGGGGGGGTTGTTGTTAGAATATGAAAAAAAAACAAATTCTTGCAACGTCGCAAAAATCACCCTTTAAAAAAACACCCAACATGCCCTTTTCAATGTGGCCTTGGTGCCCCTCTGACTGACCTAAGTGCCCTTTCATGGCTGGCCTCTTGGAAAAAGTGCCCTTTTCTAAATGGCCTTACCCCTCCAAAATCCTATTTCAAGGCCTGGAATAATAATGATAAAATAATAATAGTGGCTACTTGTATAGCGCACAGGTCCACTTTTCAGTGCTCGTGGCGCTTCAAAAATGAAAAGAATATTTTCAAATTATTATTTTTGTTGGCATAATGTAAGAACTGGCCATTATGGATTTATGCGTTACCAACATAATGATGGGGATATTTCTCATCCATGGTCACCCGAGTCCTGAAAAGGGACATTGGGTTTGATAGCCCTGAAAGGGCAGTTGCATGTTGATTTTTTTTCCCTTTATGCCTTTATGGAAAAATCTAGACTATTGAGCTGACCAACCCTTATTGACTGAGCTGTCAATGTGCACACATTTCAGGCATCCAAAAGAATCTGAATCTGTGATCGTTGGTCGCACTGGACAGGCGTACATAGCGAACAGGTTCTCAACTACACATTCCCTTTGTGGGGGATTTCCATGTGGTCACTATGGACAGGCAGTCATGCAACACAGGCGGTCACTAGAGCAGGTTTATAATATAACATGGATGCCAATACAAAAACACAAGCTGACAGGCTACACAACTACAATACACCTTGATACAAACTCTGAATGCAACTTCAGTTTCCAGCCCCCAGCCCATCATGCCTATGAAAAAAGCCCCCCCCCCCCAAAAAAAAAAAAAAAAAAGAAAAAAAAAAAAAAAAAGAGGAGAAAAAAAAAAAGAGGGTATCCTACAGGGCAAATACTCACCTTAAAGCTCTCTCCCCTGTCCAGGAACTTGGCACTGATGGCGAGGGCCTTACGACGAAAGGAGATGGAAGGGCGCAGCTGGGGAAACATCTTGCTGGTGATCCAGTCATGAAGGGTGAGCAGCTGGTGGAAAAAAAAACAAAAACACATGCCATGAAGTGTCCTTTATTTACTCCTCATTTTTTCCTTTAGTTTTGTTACGTTTGCAATGAATATAAAGTGAGTGAAAAGTGAAATGAACATACACTACAAACAAACAACCATCATTCCAGTCTATCAATGCACTTTAATATGTAATTCCATTTGCTAAGCAGTAATCGATTCATAATGAGACATACTAAGGGTTCTTGTCACTGCTACCAATATCTTTTCATTCACAATTGATTCAATCAGAGGTAGTGTGAGGCAATCGTAGTAAGGCTATATTACCACCACTGGTTTTAAATTTATAATCATACTCATTTTGGTGACTGGGCAATCTCCATATGAGAACTCTCATATGAATATTTGCCCCTAGATTTGTACCTTGAGCCACTCATGTTGGTGGTTGGCAGGGGCGGATCCAGGAATTCTGTAGAGGGGGCGCCTTAACAAAATAAAAGGGGGGCACACGCACCTCTCCCCCAATTTTTTCTTTTTATTTCTTTTGTTAAAGAAATGAAAAATGAAAATAAATAAAGGGGGGGGGGGCCCTGGATCCGCCACTGGTTGGGAATCTCCATACAAGAACTATCGCATGAATATTCACTGCTAGATTCATACTTTGAGCTACTAATTTTGGTGACTAGGCAATCTCTATATAAGAACTAACACATAAATATTTGCCACATGATTTATACTTTGAGCCACTCTTTTTGGTACTGGGCAATCTCCATACGAGAACTCTCACACAATATATGCCCCCAGATTTATACTTTCTCCTTGGAGCAAGCAAAGTGCTGTTTGTTTCTTCTTCCTTCTGTCCTCTGGGGAGAAAATACATGATAAAAACGGCAGCCTCATACTGTACCTCATTGTTCCAGCTGGCGATGAGGTCATAAAGAACCATCAAGCGCTCCTCCCGAGCCCCAAGCTCATCTGTCTCCAGACTCACTGCCCTCTCAAGGATGGAGTAGCCTGTCTCCAGCTGGGCAGCCTGCATCCTACAGTGTACAATACCATCAACAAACAAAAACTGTCAATAATGATAATAATCATAATAATAATCATAATAATCATAATCACAATCATATTAATCATAATAATAATCATAATAATCATAATCACAATCATAGTAATCATAATCATAATCATAATCATAATCATAATCATAATCATAATCATCATAATAACGAGAAAAGCACTCTGAGAGCACAGACCTCCGCCAAGCAGTTACTTTCCACCGATGATCTTGCTCTCCCATTAAGATCATTGATTTCCACCCACTGAAAAATCACCCGATTTCCCAATATACAAGCCTTTGTTACGTCATAAACCCTCAGTTGCGTGGCACGCCTTGACCCAGCAGAAACTAGAGCACGCACTTTAGTGCGTGCATGAAAATTTCAAAAATGCGCAGCTTGATCTCCCAAGTTCATTGACCCTACGTGGCAAAATATCGAAAATCCTTCATATTATCCACAATAATTACCAGATCACTACCAAAATTTAATCATCTGTTCTTTGTGTCATTCTCAACCTTTCCTGCAAGTTTCATCCAAATCCGTTAACTACTTTTTGAGTTATTTTGCACACGGACAAACAAACTAACTAACTAACAAACAAACCAAAGGTAATGAAAACACAACCTCCTCCCTTGGTGGAGGTAATAATGATAGTGGCCTCTTATAATGTGCTGAAGTCCATCAAGAATGATGCTCATGGCTCTCTTACATAACCAGCATGAACAACACATAATACAATGCTTTCCTACAGTTTCAATTTGACTTTTATAATCATCTATGTCTCTTCTTGTAAGCACAAGTGAAGATCTATGTCTACAAGACCTTTGTTCTGATTACAACTGACTTGAATGTATTTCTTCATGAAATAATGAAAAAAATTGACTTTAATGCATCAATGTCAAATGGCCACACATATGTACATGTGATATGATATGAGGTACATGAATTTAAAATGTTTTTCAAGTGTTTTTACAAACATAGATAACATCTGTATACTTATCATCATCTGGAGACATGTTTCTATATTTCTATGTTAAAAAAGGTGAAGCATCAATACATTTTAAACTTTGCATAAAGTTGACAAAAACATCTCAAGATATGGCAAACATGGTAAAAGCTTCCAAACTGCCACACATGTCAACATGTTTAAAGGCATTGCCTTTGTGTATTCACCTTCATCATCACTTTGGCATCAACACTTTGGCACTCATCCTAAATCACAAGACAGCTTACTAGAATCTTTCAATTATTAACGTCCTGCATATTTCTTAAATGAAACGTTCTGCATACAACTGCAATGCTCTGACAGTAACTGTCTTGTAAACAAAGTACAGAAACATGTCACCCTCCCAAAACAGTGCTGATGGAATGACCATTTCCCACTTACACAACACGGGCAACCTTCTCATAGCGAATGGCCAGCTCTTCCCTCGGAAATTCTGGGTCACTCTCCAAGCTCTCCAGGGCTTTCCTGTAGCGATCCTCCATGTTCTTAGGACCACCAGCCTGAAGTTAGCACAGGACATACATTAGTATTTAATATCCATGTAGATAAACTGGGAGTCAGTGCAAAGACATGCAATGCAAGGTTGCTCATGTATGTCCAAAAAAATAAAATAAAATAAACAGAAACAGAAACACAAATACACCATGAATATGTCAATGGAACACTTGTTGGCTTGACAATGAAATGCCATATTAAAATGATGGACTCAAAGTTTCCAAAGCACTTTAAAAACACACACACATGCGCACTATTAAACAGATTGATATGATATATTGATTTTCCAGAATGTATTCCAAACCCCTTATTGCTGTTTGCAGACCTTCCTAAACAGCACAAGGAAAATGAAAATGAGTTCTCTCATCAATTAATCATGCCAGCCATCACATCCAGTCATGCACACTAACGCACTCAAATAATGTCAGTCCATCTAATTTCTTTAGAACAAACAGCCCTGTAACAAGATGCTCACAGGTGTTACATTCAAAGAAAGACACTTTTCTTTGGTCCTACCTTCCTCCAGTACGCCAGCAGGTCAGCACTGAATTCCTGCTGGTAGAAGTTATCAAAGACAGGCCATTCCGTCAGGAAGTCAGCAAGTCGCTTCTCATCATTGATGACACTCAGGTGGAAGGGATACTCCTGGAGGTGATGAGTGAAAAAAGAACACAAGACAGAGATATGGTCAATTCACTAGCATGTGCTACAGTGGTCTTCCCTCTTAGTCTCAGTTTGAGACTACTGTAAAATGAGGAATGTTCGTGTGTACTTTAATTTTGCAAATTTCGCGAGTGCCAACATTCGCGAAATTAAAATGCATGCTTGCCTACACAATATTTACTGGATGTCAGTGGCAATTCGCGAAAATTTCATGCCGCGAGAAAGGTCATCGACTCCACTTTGCGAAATTTTCATGCCGTGCATATATCATGTTTTACAGTATCAGCACATGAAGATTACTATTGAAAGCTCACTTTTTTGGTCTACTGGCTTTATGTGTGATGTAGAATCTATCTCTCCAAAAAATCGGTCACTGAACAGTCTGTGTCACTAAATCCTCATGGCTAATCTTGTAACTGTCACTACATTGCTATATATTTTGTTTGGGTCCAAAAGAGAAAGACACTTAATGTGATAGTTACCACTCTAACACAGTGACTAGTGAACTAGCATGACTAAATTAATGTTTTTGGCCAATGTTCATGAGGCAAGAAAGAATGAAAAATAATGGTCTGTTACTATAAATTAATAGAATACCTTGATATTACTAGGAAATAGAAACAAAAACTTGCATGAGTTCAAGAATGCTGCTTGGCTTTGGGTTATTACACAACACACACAAGTAGTTATTTCACATATGGTGAATTTAACATGTGTCAATAAATTGCATCTGTATGTGAAGTTCACTTCTGAATTACCAACTTCTAAGTCAACCTGACGGAATAACTAAGAAGTCATAACATGTTTTCACGCAGAATATTGTGAAAACTTTGATATGAGGGAATCGCATAGGTATGGGGCAGAGCACTAGTATTCTTGAGGCAGAAAGGACAAAAACAAAATGTTGAACACACACTTGTTCAAATGTCAAACCAAATGAGCATTACAGTTATCTTCAGACATCGGTGAATGATGCTGTAGTCGCTTGATACAAGCACAAAAATAGCCCTAATTGTGGTGACACAGGTGTCTCACATTGGCACAGGCGCAAAACATAAAGAATGATGAAACAATGGCTGATAAGCTACACCATAAAACTGGGGACGGCAAGCAGTCTCTTGCAATATGTATTTATCCAGTGAAGACTAGTCCAGAGTAGGCAAGTGTCTATAGGAAATGCATGTTATAGCAAAATCATGCCATCCTCAATGGGTTAAAGTCCTGCATCCCTTACCTCACATTTACGCTCTATTGCTGTGGTTCGTTGGAAGTAATCGGCCAGTTTTGTATGCCACCAGTTATACTGCTTGTCATCATCAGCTCCAAGTGTGGTCTTGAAATACCTAGAGGAGACAAGTCAGTACATTAGGAGCATCGAAACATTGCAACAAAGTTTCAGTACTTGACTGCATTGGTTTTATCTATCTGTTTATATTATCAGTACACCTGCTAGAATAGAGAGATAGTATGATAACAATAAGATTGTGATATAATATATCAGGGCCCTGTTTTATGTAGAGTTAAAATTAATGGCAGCCTGTGTGGTGAGGAAATTTAAAATTGATATTATGTTTTGATAAAACGGGGCCCAGATGATATAGTTGCAAGCATAATGACAAGACTAGCAATTAGCAAAATATCAAAGTCAACGATTCAGATACTGGTACTATAGCAGTAGCAAAACAGTTTGGAGTTTGTGTTTTCCCTAAACAACTTTGTAAAACTCATGAATTAACTAGAAATGTCACTATGGCGACTGATGCCTCCGCCATAATGCATGATTCTCCCAATAGGTGTATGGTACAATGTCTTCACAATGTGTTATGACAGTTTCACAAAACTGACAAAATACTGAAATGACAGGTTTGTCAGAAATATCTTGAATGTTCACTTTCCTTGAAATAGGTTTGCTATAATTGTCTAAGAGTGCAGGTACCTGTATTTGGGGAATTGAGAATTTTTACTTAACTTCTGACCTACCCTTTTATAAGTTTATGCATTGAGTAATTTTCAACGTATGAAGAAAGAGTGTAATTACAGTATAAAATATATATATTTGCATTTAAACCCGACCTTTGACCCTCAACCTTTGACATCTGACCTTCTGGCTGGAAATTTCTCAGAGAATCTCCATTAGGGAATACATGTATATATCAAGTTTTAGTTGTAAAAATAATAATGTAAGCATTGCATATAATAGTATATGAGGGAAATAGTAAAATTTTGAGGAGTTGACCTTGACCTTTGACCCCCTGACTAGTGACCCATGACCCCTACATTCCCTAGAAAATCCCTGCCAGTCAGTACATGTGTATGTACCAAGTTCCATGAAGATACATTGAACCATTTGAAAGAAAAGTGAAATTGTAACATATTCACCTAACCTTTGACCTTTTGACCTTTGACCTTATGACATGAAACTCTCTCTGGAGAATCTTTATGCAGTAGTACATGTCTACACTAAGTTTTAAGATAATACCTTCGGGCATTGCATGGATATGAGGGAAATAGCAATGTTTTTAGCATTTGACCTTGACCTTATGACCTTTGACCTCTTGCCAATGTCACGAAAATCTACTCAACTAATTGCCTCATCATACATCATCCTTGGACCAAGTTTGGTGAAAGCTGCTTCATCCAGTTTTGAGTTATCACGTAAACAGATAAATTTTAGGATTTGACCTTGATCTTTGACCTTTGATCTCTGTCCAATTTCACTCAAAAACTAATCAAGTAATTGTCCCATCATACATCATCCTCAGACAAAGTTTGGTGAAATTTGCTGAATCTAGTCTTGAGTTATCGCGTAAACAGATACAATTTAATGATTTGACCTTGACCTTTGACCTTTGACCCAAAATCTAATCAATTAATTGCCCCATCATACTTTATACTTGGACCAAGTTTGGTAAAATTCCAGTCAATATTACTCAAGTTATCGCGCAAACGAATGCGGACGGACGTACGTACGGACGTACGGACGTACGTACGGACGGACGGACGGACGGACAACCCGAAAACATAATGCCTCCGGCACCACTTCGTGGCGGAGGCATAAAAAAATTGGATTGGCTTTCACATCAATTTACCTTCTAGTTTTGTCTTGTTGGAGACACAAAGGCACATTTACAAACAAAACTTGGTGATATGTAACAGATTGGTTATTGGATCATGCATAGATGAAAACAAAAACATTATGCCTCCGGCAACATCTTGTGGCAGAGGCACAGAGACAAACAATTAGAACTACATGTGTGACCCTGCATCACAAAACAAAACAAAAGTCGCCAGACATGGATTTTTAGTAAAGAGTAGATTCTGAAAGAGCAGTCTCTAAGCTTTAAAATGATGTATAACTCAATTCAAATGGACTCTCCTAACCTATCTAAATAATGGAAAGAAAGGACACACTCTGGAAAGTGTAAACTGAGAAAACAGGCTCTGAAGTACAGGGTGTATTCAGGCACTTAATCTTTACCAAGCTATGCTAGCTGTGGGGTGAATTGAACAAAAAACAGGATGTTGACCACCGGAGCCACAACAATGAAGGGATTATCAGATTAAGCTGAAATTAAGCATGCTTCATTAGCACATTCTGTACATGATTAATACCAACTTTCAATGCAGTAGCATCATTCTCTCCAAAGTTATTGCAGTTGAAAGTGAAGTGTATGGACAGGGTTTTTGAGAAATGGGAAGAGGGTTCTATGAGAAACAACTCATCACACTATTCCACCAAAAAGTGTTCCGAGAAAAACTGCTGAAAACACAATTTCCTGTTTGTTTTATGATCCCAAACTTTGATATAATATAGAAAAAGACTTGCTCTTTCAGAAAATATGAAAAACTCAAGATTGGTTAGGTTGACCCATTTCATCTATTTCTAGTCCTCACACAAAATCACTGTGTGCGACTTTTTGTTCGTTTTGTGGTGCACGGTCACATATGTTACGGTTTCTATTCGCAGAGCTCACTTTCTTCGAACCGCCTTGCTGAGGGAACGATGGTAGAAGTCCAGACGGCCCTCTCCACTCTCTCCAAATGGCCTGAGGAATGGCTTGAGGCCCCGGAACACACGTGACCACTTGTGGGCTGATAGAGGCCCAATATCACTTTCCTTCTTCTCTCTCTTGTCTGTTGGTTAGAAGAGCAGAATAAAGCAAAGACAGAAAGACTTAAGATTCCTCCACAGTTTCAGAAAAAAAAAAAAATGCTTAACCCTATTCCCACCGGTGGGGGGGCATTTTGCTCCCCCCCCCCCCCCCCCCCCCCCCGATGTTTCGCGTGATTACTCTGCAACGTGTGATGCTCTTGCTGCGACATTTTATGATTTTTTTTCTTTCAAGTATCGCGCAACTTTTGAGACCAAATTTGTCACTCCCGGGCATACCGTTTTGAAACCACGCACCTTTGAAAAAATATTTGTCGACCCAAACATTGCTCAAAAACATGATTTTGTGTACAAATCCAAGGTAAATTGTGTTTTTGCAATTAATTCATATAAAAATAAATATTTTTACTTTCAATGGCTGATAATGATTCATTTTAGCCTGATTATGCTTTAAGAAGCTTCTGCGACAAATTTTGACAAAAAACAACAAAAACAAAGAGTAAAAAATAGAAAGAAATACATAAGAAATTGAATAAACAATAAAATACATAAGAAATAATTATGAAGCTGAATTTTTGCTTCAACATTATTGTTGAGGATATTGAAAAGAATATGTTCAACAAAAATTAGAAGTCTTTGAGCTTTATTTTTTGATTTATAGGAAAAAAAAATTACTTTTGCATAAATTAATTAATATAAAATACATAAATTAAAGGGTGTACAGTTCTGGTTGAGGTGAGGATTTAGCTTTTAACGTTTTGCAAGATATTCAGAAACCAATCTATGAGATGTCAAAGAGCATGCAATTCTAAGGGGTATCAAAAGTTTATTTGATGAAAATCGGTTTTGAAATGGCTGAGATATCCAAAAACAAGGTGAAACAAAGAGATCCTAATAAAAGGCGTGGCCTGTCGCCTTTTATTATTATCACTTTTTTGGATATCTCATTCATTTGAAAAACAATTTTCATCAAATAAATGTTGAATCCTTCTTAAAATTACATGCACTTTCATATTTCATACGAGGTTTCTCATTATCTCACTTAGGAATGACAATGTTCATACCTGAATCCCCACCTCAACCAGTACTGTACAGTCCCTTTAAACTGTGAAAAATCTCACTATACAGTCTTGTAGATTACATTGGCCTCTACCTTAGTGCAAATTTTCGCGAGGATCGCATGATCCACGACCGAGATCTGAAGGCCCCCCCCCCCCCCCAACTTTACTCTGAAGCAGGAATCCCACTTTTTGATTTAGCATTTATATCCACCTAATAAAAGCCTGCTTCTTGTGTGTAAATCTCTCAATAACTTGCATAGTGTGACTGTACTAGACATCTTATTTTGCTTTGTTTTTACAATGAGTATGTGCTTTTACTTTCATTGCACATAATTATATTCGCTTCTTCATACGAGTGTAGAAAAACAGGCAAGCCTAAAAGCTTGAGGAAAGTTACAAGACTGGACAGGCTCTTTATAGGAGACTGCTTTCTGACAGGAAACTAACCTTTCTTCTCTGACCCATGGAAAAACTTCTTGGGCATGAGATGATCCTCATCACCAAGGATGGTAAGTAGTTCTGTCTCCAGGAGTCCAGTGTTGGAACACTCCAGCAGACACAAAGTAGCCACCAGAAGATTGCCTCCATTTTCCTCCTCAAAGCGGTCAAACACCTGGGCCAGGAGACTAGAGAAATACCCAGTCCAAAGTATAAGTTAGATTCACAAAGGCAACATCCACCCCCCCCCCCCCCCACAACAACAAAAAAGACATAAAATCACTAGGGAATAGTAAACTGTATTCAGTCTTCGTTTTTCCACAATCAAGTTACTTTGAGATAAATGAAAAATCATATTGAGAATCAATAAATGAAAGGGGGCACAAGGGTATGGTAATATGAACATACTAATTAAAGCCCAAACAAAGTTCTGGTACGCCTGCAAAAGTTGTCAAATTTCGCTCCCAAATGTGAACGTATGCCTAGGAAATGTGCAGGATAACGTTATAATAACAAGATATTCGATGGGTAACGACGAAAATGCAAAATATTAACCAAAAAGGTTCAGTCTCAGAACTTACCCGAACGAGGTCAGGGTAAACTCGGACTCAGGGATAACGCGGCCTCGCTTTGATGGCGGGCTGAGTTGTCTTGGTTGTCCCTCTGGATTGTACAGTGTTGTACTATGGGAGCGGCCTGTATAGCGCTTCGCGTTCTGGCTACTCGCAGTAATGGTCCGAGTTGTTACAATGCGCGCATCAAAAAACCTCTTTGGCGTGCATGCAAAATTAGTGTGCGCCTATCATGCACCTCTAAAAACAATCAAAGACGCTTGATAAACAACAACAAAAACTTCAATGACAGCGCGTCTCAGCAACTGAGGTGATGTGGGTACTAGTATATGCTTGAGGACCGCGCGCTGTCCATTTGTTTTGTACAAGATTAGCACGCACTTTCCTGTCTGTTCAGTTAGGCCAAGTTTGGTATTGGGCATTATACAGTAGAACATGGCGATCACGAACTGCGTGTAAATTGTCTGAAATAGGGTCGAATTTTCCCTGAGACCGAGTTAGTCTGGATCGTTCTGGAATAAAAGTCAGTTTTCTGACTTTTATTATTTTTCTTAAAATACTCCAAAACAACTCATCATCCCAGCAAATCGCGTCAGCCAGGTAAGTTTATTTGTAGACTCTTTCGATATATTGCAAGCAAATATGAAATGGTGCCAGATGGGTTCTCAAACCCTTACCAAAACTTTGTTTTCACTTTCAACATTCCCAGGTTATTAAGAGATACATTGCATATTGCATATCAGATCAGTTCTGAAAATGTTCATCTGGCTAGATGATTGAAGCTTGAGAAATATATTGATATTTGCTTTTCTGCTGACTGGAGTAGCATACCTGATCTCACTTGTGGATTGCAAAAATCTTATTTTATATGCAAACTGAAGTTAAAAATCTTACTTTCAGTCATATCTTCAGAAAATACACATGAAAGGTATATCTAAATATTTTTTTAAAATCTTATTTCTCTGACAGAAAATCTTATTTTGCTATTTTTAATGTAAAAAATCTTACTGAATCTGATAAAATCTTATCAGTTGGCAAGTATGGAGTAGGAGTTAGTTTAGCGTTATACTTATAACTAATAACCAAGACATAATATCTATTTTGACTAAGACGAGACACCTAAAATCTTTACTTCTCTTTCTAACAATCCCAAAGTCACTCTCATACATAGGTTTAACAATTCCAAGGACTACATGAGCTTTAACTGATCATCACTGCTTACTTCAAGAGTCCATCAGCGAGCTTGTTGATCTTGTCCGTGACCTTGGAGAAGAGGCCAAAGACACGGAGCTCCTCACACGCCACTGAGAGCCACAGGGGGTTCTGAGAGGACTCCTTACTCAGGAGGTTGGCCATTTGTTCATCATCCAACTTCTTGTTGTACTTCCCAAGTGTCTCCCTCACAATGGCCTGTATGGGAACAGAAAAGTGAATAGCATTTGGGTTTCTTTTTACCTCATCTCAGGCAATTTCTTTCAAAACAGAGTACATACTGCATCTAAATGAAAACCAAATTAATAAACTAAGTACTACTGTTTTGAGTGGCATTACTTAAGAATTGTAAAAAAGTTTTACTTCTACAATATTCTACTACATATTCATTTTTTTTAATGTACATATTTCAGTTTTGGACGTGTCTATCAAATTGAAGATTTTGCCATGAACTTGCCAGACTCAATATTCTTATCTTTATGTTTAAATATCATAAAGGTATGCTTCCTTCTGTATTTGAATAAAATGTGACCCGCTACAACGAAAGGATCTGAAAGTCGCTGATGGCAGAGCCAAGAATATCGAGTTTAAAGTCAAATCATCAAAATTTGTAAACTAGAAATGTCGCTATGGCGACTGATGCCTCCGCCATAATGCATGATTCTCCCAATAGGTGTATAGTACAATATCTTCACAATGTGTGATGACAGTTTCACATAACTGGCAAAATACTGAAATGACAGGTTTGTCAGAAATATCTTGAATATGTTCACTTTCCTTGAACTGGGTTTGCTATAATTGTCTTAGAGTGCAGGTACACATATTTAGGGAATTGAGAATTTTTACTTGATTTCTGACGGACCCTTTTATAAGTTTAATGCATTGAGTAATTTCCAAGGTAAGAAGAAAGAGTGTAATTACAGTACGAAATAATTTTTTTTTTTTTTTTTTTTTTTTTTTTTTTTTTTTTTGGGGGGGGGGGGGGGGCATTGAAACCTGGTCTTTGACCCTTAACCTTTGACCTTTTACCTTCTGGCTGGAAATTTTCCGGAGAATCTCCATTAGGTAATGTATGTGTTTGTTCAGTTTTTAAACTAATAATGCAAGCATTGCATATACTAGTATATGAGGGAAATAGTAAAATTTTGAGGATTTGACCTTGACCTTTGACCCCCTCACTATAGACCCATGACCCCTAAATTCCCTAGATAATCCCTGCTAGTCAGTACATGCATATGTACCAAGTTCCATGAAGATACATTGAACCATTTGCGAGAAAAGTGATATTGCAACATTTTCACCTAACCTCTGACCTTTTGACCTCATGACATGAAACTCTCTCTGGAGTATCTTAACGCAGTAGTACATGTCTACACTAAGTTTCAAGAAAATACCTTTGGGCATTGCATAGATATGGGGGAAATAGCAACATTTTTAGCATTTGATCTTGACCTTTTGACCTTTGACCTCTTGCCAATGTCACTAAAATCTACTCAACTAATTGTCCCATCATACATCATCCTTGGACCAAGTTTGGTGAAAGATGCTTCATCCAGTTTTGAGTTATCACGTAAACAGATAAATCTTATGATTTGACCTTGATATTTGACCTTTGACCTCTGTCCGATTTCACTCAAAAACTAATCAAGTAATTGCCCCATCACACATCATCCTCCGACAAAGTTTGGTGAAATTTGCTTGATCCGGTCTTGAGTTATCGCGTAAACGGATACAATTTCATGATTTGACCTTGACCTTTGGCCGATTTCACCCAAAATCTAATCAAATAATTGCCCTATCATACTTTATACTTTGACCAAGTTTGGTAAAATTCCAGTCAATATAACTCAAGTTATCGCGTAAACGAAAGCGGACGTACGTACAGACGTACGGACGGTACAGACGTACGGACGGACGGACGGACGGACGGACGGACAACCCGAAAACATAATGCCTCCGGCACCACTTCGTGGTGGAGGCATAAAAACCATTGAATTTCAGTTGTTGGCATAACATTGTACACGTGTAGGCTAATGTTTTGTCTGTCCTCTGCCGAAATATCGAAGCTAAATGATCAAAAGAGAGGCAAGAAATTAATGTTTTTCTGGGCCATGATTTTCCGACTTTCAACGGAACAGAAACGTGTCTGAAGATTTGGATTTAGTGCGCAGATAGACTCCACCCCGAGCGACAATTGGTCAGTGCTTGGCAATGTGCTTACTGATTGGTCATGCGTAGACCCTGGCGCTAAGCTTGAACGAACATCTTGGAAGTTGCTATGAGCGGACCTTCTATTGCCAAGAGGTGACCTCCCCTTGATCACGACTGCGTCAGATGAAAACTTTGAATGCGGTTTTCTCGAAATGCTGATTTCCTAAACCACTCAACATGGTCTCATAAAATCATCAATATCTCCACAATCGAGTACTTTTTTGAGTCGTGTTATATATGAAATTAAAGCGGAAGAGTAAGGGAACAATGTCATGTCATTTTCAGAAAACTGACCTCCCTCGACTTTCTGATCCTTTTGTTGTAGCGGGTCACTAATGTTCTGAATAACCTCTTGTTCTCAGACTAATTTACGGTGCCCTTTCACCCATTTGACTGTGTGTATGATCCAACTCTATAAGGTTTGCTGGTGTAAATGATGGAATTCAATAAGTACTGTGCTAAATGCACCACAACTCTTTATAGATTTAAATGCTTATTGAAGTTTTTTTTTTTTTAAAACAATAGCTATAGCTAAGAAGATATGTTCTCTTTTTCTATCCCTTTCTCTATCCTTTAATATGTACTGCATGTGTGTGTGAATTGTGTGTGTGTATCTAATATACATGTAACGTTTTTCTGCAAAGATGTCTAGTTCATTTGCTTGACCTCACACAAAATTATTACCTCCGCCAAGGAAGGAGGATGTTTTCATCGGCATTGATTTGTTTGTTTGTTTGTCCATTTGCAAAATAACTCAAAAAGATGTGAATGGATTTGAACGAAACTTGCAGGAAAAGTTGAAAATGACACAAGGACAAATAACTGAATTTTGGGGCTGATCAGGAAATTTCTTTGTATTTTTATCTTTCGGCTGATAGGGTTAATGAACTTGGGAATTCAAGTTGCACATATCTGAGGTTTGCATACGCACTCTACACTGCGTGCTCTGCCCGGGCGAGGTGCCGCACAGCTGGAAGCTGATGAGGTAAACAAAAGGCTTCTATATTGGAAAATTTGGCGATTTTCATCATGAGTGTATGGGTGGAAATGAGCTGTTTGGCAGAGGTCTGCAGTCTCTGAATACTTTTCTAATTTTTATATCATTGGTTGAGAAAGACAAGGGCGTTAAGGTGCCACTAATGCCATAGATTGTGGGAACCTTAATGCCCTTATCTTACTCAACGGATACGTTGGAATTGTAAAGTACAGCACTTTCTTGCATGGGCAACCTATAAACTGTAATACAAGCACAAGATGCTTCCAAGGCTACCTGGCTGTTAATGTAAATGCCAATGTGATATAACTTTGTGTTTTATTTTGCTAAATAAATGGCCTTAGTTGGTCTAAATCAATCAATCAATATACTGTAAAAGTGGATATTTTCGCGCGACTAATTTTTCGTACTTGGCCGGATAAGAAGAGTTTCGCGTGTTTTTAATTCCGCGGAATCAAGACATCACGCACAGGAACATATGGCAAGTAAAAATATTTGTGTGCTTTTATTTTCGCGCTTGTTTCTGGTTGCGCGAAATGCACGAAAATTTCAACACTGCGAAAATTTCCACTTTTACAGTATTGCTCTGGGCATTTGTTGTTGTTGTTGTTTTTCAGAACAGCCTGAATAATTGAACATTAAAATATCACAATATTCATTAGTAGCATCTCATTGTTATAACTTCATGTAAAAGCAGTCCACAGGCATCACCATTTCAAATTCCTCTGCACATCTTTATACTCTTTTTTTTTTTTGGGGGGGGGGGGGGGGAGATGGGAAATCATGACAACTCTTTCAATAATATCCAGTATAAGACTACCGTGAAAGAAAAGAAGAATTCAAGCCCTGTTTCTAATCTCACATCTCACAAAGTGTTTTCATTTTGGCTTTGTGCTTACCTCTCGAGATTCCATGTCAAGGGGTGTGACAAACACCTCAGTAGGAGCATTTGAGCGACTAGTGAGTGACTGGTGCTGGGGGGTGTCGTCTATCATGGAAAAGATGCAGCGAACTTGAGGAGCAAGTTTGTTGGGCAGCCAGGTGAGGACAGTGGATTCCTTGCTCTCATCAAACTAAAGAAAAGAGAGAATAGAGAAGAGATGAAAAAAAAAAAAACAGTTTGTGAAACATGCTCAGGAGAAAAGATCTATCATTAAATGAATCAAGAAAGTGGAATTAAACTCATTTGTTGCGACGTCACACTATATAAGGGCCGTTCCATCAATGGGAGCATCATTTGCCCAAAGAAGCCAATTGATAATTGGCGAAACGTCGCAACAAGTGAGTTTAACTCCAGTTTCTTGATTCAACTAACTGTTGATCTTATACTTCCACTGAATGAACGAGAAGAATTTACATCAGTCTATGCTCAGAAGAAATATACATTGAAGTTTAAATCTTTTATATTCTAATAATGGAATAACTTGATCAAAGTTAAAAAGTGAAGAGTGTCATACTACATATGAATATGCCCATAAAGTACATCTTGTAGTATCTTACTACAGTCATAACATCTGAGTGTGAAAAAACGAAAAATCTACAAAGATGACAGAGCAGTATATTTCATCTAGTCTTACAGTAAGAAGGTGCATAAGAGCAACTTACATGAACAGTGCTATAATATAGCTGAACCAGGTATGAAGATTTAACAACATAGGCCAGAGAATTAATCATGCTGCAAGTCAATGATATAGTTGGTGGATTACTGTGCCTATGATTTTACTGGAGTCATACCGACCTGATTGAGGGCATCAATGATGATGATGACTGGTCGGGTGTTGGGATTGGAGAGAGCAGCATAAGTCACCTGACATGTTTCCTCCAGGTCCTTTGGCATTTGGGTGTCCTAAAGTCACATGACAGAGGATGACAAATGAGTGAATATTACATCAGGAAAAACAAATCACAACAGTACGAACAAGTTCATTTTTATTATTAAACCCATTGACGAGTCCCGAGAATACTTGGGCAGGTGTCTATGGGAAATGCGTGTTATAGCAAAATCTGTCCGTCCTCAACGGGTTACTTAC
Organism: Diadema antillarum; assembly: GCF_040938485.1. Lineage (NCBI taxonomy): Eukaryota > Metazoa > Echinodermata > Echinoidea > Diadematoida > Diadematidae > Diadema > Diadema antillarum. Next base: position 98,394 of record NW_027272491.1, on the reverse strand, counting down.
AAGTTAGCAGGCAGTGAAATGATTTATATGGCCTAATGTTTCATCGGAGCTGTACCTCTACAAATGGGGAGAAGAGATAGTTGCTCTCTTTTGTAGGCTCTTTCAGTCTCAATCAAATTTTGTCTAAAATTAGCATTTGGCATCAAAAGAATTAATAAACTTTAACAATTCATGACATCTGTACTCGCCACTTTGAATACAATGTTTACACAAGGTAGCCAAATAATGACAACTTGTCAGCATGAGCTATACATTAAATTTGCCTATTGATTAGTCAGGTATACCGCTGATAGGAAACTATGATCATAACAAACACATCTACTGCACTGCTCTGTGCTGGCACAAAAAGTTCTATGGGGAACTAGCTTTTTCCATTGATCATCCATCTGTGAGATGTTTAATTTCTCCCTACTTGAAAGAGGCCAATTTTGTTGATCATTTCAAATCACGTGAAAACCTTCCTTTTTTTTTAGAACTACTTTATTACAGAATAACTAACCATGTTGCATAAGATGTATGTTTCATGGTGTTGTTATATTTGTGAATCTCTGCTGACTTGTGAAACTTCCGATATTAAAATGCATTACATACTGCCATCATAACTTCAAATGCCCTGTATATCATACCAAGCCAGGAAATTAAACTAACAGAAAACTTTCCCCTGAAAATAGATAGCATTAATTTTTCATTCTGTAATTGCAATTCTCGTTCATAAATTCCACCACTAATGAAATTGTCTTGCATGTACCAATTCGCAAATCATTACAGTCACAAAATATAATATGAATACAGTATACACTGCTTCATTGCTATATGCTTCAAGGCTTACCAGGTAATGAAATGAATTGGAATTAGGGAAATGATTGAAAATATGTGAAATGAGTCAATTCATATACCACAGACATAAAGCCCCATACACAAAAATGTTTGCATGTGAGAGCTAAGGCTTATCAAATTGTGTGAATACCTTGACAACACCGATCTCTCTCAGAAGTCTCTTCAGTGTTACTTCAAGATTTGGTGAGCCTGGAACAGCCCCAACAAAGTGATAGAACACATGCCATCCAACATCAGGAGCACTGTGGTAGGACAAAATCATAGATAATGGTCAACATTTTGGCCTTTCTTTCCACCTTTCTCATTATCTTTCTTTGTCTATGTTATTCATGTCTTTCTCCCTGTTTTTTTTCTGCAATCCTTTCCCTCTTTCTCTCTTTCGTATATCTTGTTCTTAGAGAGTTGCATTATTTGCCCTTCTGTCTTACAACTGAGGTGCTTTAAGAATGACAATAAGAGAGAAAAATCATACATCAAGCACATTCATGTACAATTTGAAAAAGAGGACAACAGGATTAGATAGAATTGCACAGATTATGTAATCTAGGGACAGGAACAAGTACAAAACAGGAATAACATTTGCTTGATGCCATACAAATTTGAATTCATAGATGTCTAATATTGCCAATGAATTACAAAACATCACTGGTGGTCCATGCCACTTTCAAGAAAATATGGAGGTATGTGAGGCCATTTATATTGGAAAAGTGAAACAACCAAAACAGTAAATACCCAGGGCAACTATCAACATGAATATGATGACAATGATGATGATCCACAGCATTTGTATAGCGCCATATACATGTTGTAGAAACATTCAAAGGCACAGACTCCTCCAAGAGAGTTAGCAACTGGATGCCTGGTGAAAAATGTGAGTCTTGAGCGAGACTTTGAAGTGATCCAGTTTGTCAATTTCATGGAGGAAAGATGGGAGGGAGTTCCATAGGTGAGGAGCGATAGATGAAAATATGAGATAAATAAAGCTACTCACCCAGGTATCTCCCTGGTCAAGGCCTTAGAGACGGCCACTTCTGCTACACGTGCCATGATAGAGGACTTGCCAGTGCCTGGTCCACCAAGGAGGGCCAGAGGTGCCGTGCTGGAGGTGCACAGGACGTGGTCCTTCACCTGCTCCAGGATCGAGGTTCGGCCCAGGACACAGGCGCTGCGGTTCTTCATGAAGGATTCGTGTGCCTCCTTAGCCTGCTGGTAGGGGTCCATGGGGCGGTCATCCAGAGGGTACTGCTCAGCGATACGCTTCTGGAAGAAGTCAAACACCTGGGTAGGGGCAAGGTTGGTTGACACAGAATCAGATTGAGTGAGGAAGCAAAGAGGTTCCTATCAAGACGTACTATTCCAAAGTGCTGTTTCAACATACATTCATTGCTTGAAATAGTTAAGATGACAATTATTTGTACTTTTACCTCCACTTCAAAGATTACAATGGTTAGAGATGAATACGAACATATTCACATATTTATATTCATTTGAAGTGTATCTTTCATACAGAATGTCTTGGTTAGATAAATTTGACAGCAGGAACCCATTTAAATGCAACTGAAAGAGTTATTCACAATAAAGGCAATGTCAAGCAAAAGATAAACATGCTATACAAACTGTCCAGTAGAGGCTGCAATTTTTCTTTGGCATATTACATAATTCATATTTCATGACTTCAATACAAGAGAAAATTAATCTTGGTAATAAACTAGGTACAGCACCATCACATCGTGACATTACAAGTAAGAGCATCAATATAATGAACAGTTATAACTAGAATATGAATAATAATGTGTCACATGCACTGGACATCACATATTCTGCCATTCATGTCCATGCACAAAGTATGGCATCCCAATGTTAAAAAATGTCAGAATGTCACTCTATCTACTTGGTATATCTCTCTCCTTATTCGTCTCTGCCATCTCTCAGTCAGATTATCAACTCCACACAACACATCTTACCATATCTCTGAGTCTTTCTAATCCCTGAAACTGCACAACACCATTTTCGTCCAGCCCATTGTAACTGCACTCGTAGAAGTGTACCTGGTGCTCCTGCAAAGATGTCAGAAAATGGTACGAACATAATATGAATCTTGGTCCAATTGTATAGAGTGCAAAGCATATTTGTTGTGGTCTTTCAGATTCTCTACAAAGGACAAAACACAAAAAGACTCTTTTAATACTGGGACTGTTGCTGTAACCCACCAGATAAAACACAGGAATACTTACAGAGCCTGAAAAGCATGAGCTCACAAAATTTTATGCCAAGGTGTTCCATGGATTACAGAACTACACTTTATCAAAACTAAAAACTACAAAGAAATATAAAGCAATTAGAAGCACTGAAAAAAATGACATTTTGACTTTTAAACAAAATTATACAAGAGGCTGTTATGAAAAACTATGCCCAAAATAAGACAAGTGTCTCTTCTCTTCCTTTTATGGGGACGGAATTGTGATGCATGTGGTTCTATCATCTAAAGTCATCATTTTTCATGACTTACACTGTCATCCAAACATAATGGAAAATGCAGTGAAAGCAAAACGGACAAGAGGAAAAGCATAATAGGCTTACCCCAAATCTCTCTTTCAGCATCTGTTTGAGCATGCTCAGTTTTTGAGGTGCAACGGGGTTGACATCAACAAAATCCTTCTTTTGAGCTTCTGGAATATCACCCACAAAGCTTGAGTCTCTGATCATGAAGATTGCTGCACAAAAGAAAGAAAAATGAGTTGAAACAAAACAAGTGAAGAAAATCACCACTATTAATCTGACATTCACAATTCACACCAGCCATAAAGGGGCGGGGGTGGCAAAAATATGTTTTTGATCTAAACCATGGACTCTCCACATTAAAAAAAATAAAGTAATTTTTCTTGCCTCAAATTTCAATGTATCTCTGTATATATTGCTATGTTGCAAAACCCAGACATAGCAACATTTTAAAGTAACAAGGGGATTTCACAAGTTCCTAGATGGTTTTCACAATGAGAGTTCCCTGTATAGATACACAATACAGTGTGCCAATTCAATGAATTATATAACACAACAAATTCATCATAAAAAATCTCCCTCAGTATTGCACACATTTGCAAAAGGTGATCTTGAATATGCTTCCAAGTTTGAATAGCGCTATAGCCCTGCTATCAGATAAGCTCCTATCACGATAAACAAGATATCCTGAAGGTATACACTTTTAGTTAATCTACATGCAATGAAAGAAAATCATTGGAGCATTCAAATTCGTCTTGCTATCTTCATGTATCCTACTTTTCCTGATAGACAACACGAAAGTAATCACTCCTCATTTCCTTGAAAACAATTTAAGTGCCTTTTAAATAAAAATAGCAAATAATCTCAATATCAATCTCACCATCCTATTCATCACATAAAGATCATAAGTACTGTCAATGAGAGGGGAAAAATATACATTGTAATGCTACCGTATACATACTTCCTTTAAGCTATTAGATTATAAACAAAATTGTACCAAAAAGGAGTGAGGGCACATCATCTTAAATCAAGCCATTTCTGCAAAGTACAGTATGTTACATATGGACATTTTCCCAGAACACAGACCCTGTCAGTTTTTAAATGACTCACAATTAGGATTGTTCTTCCTGTATGCTGCGTGCATGATCTCCATCTCCGTCACAGACAATCCCATGATCCAACGGTACTCCTGCATGATAGATTCGGGCACTTCCATCTGGTTTGGAATCCAGCCACAGCGTTCGCTACAGAGCAAGTAGAGAAAAAACGACTGCCAATTAGACTACACCTCTTCATGGAAATTTTCTTGGTTTCATTAACAATACTTAAAAGAAAGAAGAAAAAACAGTAATTTACATGCATGCAGGTATGACATTCTGTCTCATCATTCTCTGGGAATATTGAAAAGGGTTTGTTCAGGATAAATATTGGGGGGGGGGGGGGTGGTGGGGTTGGGGTGGTCAGAATGGCATTGCAGAAACCTACTTGTAGATTAAAATAAGTGGTGTGCCCTGTAGTGCCTGTATTTAAATGGGCCTCTATGTGGACTCTCTCGTAATGAATATACCAATATATAAGTGTAGTCACATCCACATTTTCAGTCCTTAGAAATGAGTTATCTCATCTAAGTGTATGGTAAGCATTCATTTTGTCATTTCAAGCCTGCGAATCATGAAATACTCACACCTCTGTGAGTATACAATGTGAAACTTGTAGTTAAAGCTCCATTTCATTTTATGTTCAAGCTGACTTTGCTAAAGTCATACCAACAGAATTTTGTACAAGGTTCATCACCATCTGAAAAGAAAATTATGAAATTGCAAAGCTCCAACATGATTTCACAGAGTAGTGATACGAGTCCTAATCACATGAAGATGAGATGATGCCATCAACTTCTAAATCTCCAAATGATCAAAGCACAAACATGTACATTTGGGGTAGGCCCCTTAAACCCCTAGAATCGATATACAATGTATGCTCAGTTATTGTTCTACAATGTGCAATTTGCTGTAAAAGGGATTTAAGTTCTTGCTTTTAATGTCAGCAAAGATTTGTGTGCAGGTCAGGGCAAGACTTACCAGGCCATGACATCATCAGTTCATATCATTTGCTTTATAGTTGGTTTCTACGACTAGTATTGTCACTACAACTGTATCTAATGAAAGCATGTGGTCACCAGAGCAGGTAGAAGTATGCTTTGTGGCATACTTAGTTTAGCATCTCGCACTTCATTGCTTTTTTTCTTTGCTTTGCTTTGCAGCTCAATTTTTATAACATAAATTTGTCATTGGTCCAGTGCACAATTACATTTTGGCATGGTTACAATAGCTGTGCACGCTGCATGTACAACAACAAAACAAACACAAAAACAAAACAAACAAATAACAAAAAGAACTCTTGGCTGTCAATGTAAAGGGTAAAGTTACAAATTCATATCACTTTTAGCCTTGGGGGCTGCCCCTGGGTCCACATTGGGGCCACTTCTTTTTTTAATACACAATTTGAAAGGCTATATATTTATCTGCCTGTAAGAATGTTTCTTGCAAAGTTTGTTACAAATATCTGACCATGTGCTATGAAAAGAAGACAGTGATGTTTATATACTGACCATCAGGCCCTACAAAAAAATTTCACACCTTAACAGGCCACTACTTCCATTGTCTGTCAAGAACTTACTTACTTGTAAGAGTACATTGTATCTAAATTCGAAAGAACTTTGTATCTAAATTCGAAAGAACTTTGTTGTACCAATTCTTGGCCTTTGGGACCCCATCCCTGGGCTACCATCAGGCCCATCTAAACCAATTGAAACACCATGTAACCAATATTCTTGACAATGATTCCTGCCTAGATTGATTGAAATCTAGCCTTTGGCAAGGCCTTGAGCTACTAAAGCCTTGAAATAGACTACTGCACTAAAGTATTTACAACTGTGATCCATTGACTGAGTCATGTCAGGTGCTGGAGCATGGATCACAGTTGTGCTGTTAGTCTATGGATTCAGGTGCATTTAGGATGAGTCTATGGATTCTGGCACTTCAGAAAAACAACACCAAGCCTTGGCTTAAAGCTGGTTGAAGTCAGACTGTCACTTTTGAAGAAAAGAAAATGTTAAAGGAACTGTATAGTACTGGTTGAGGTGAGGATTCAGGTTTATAACATTCCTAAGTGAGATAATGAGAAACCTCTTATGAAATATGAAAGGGAATGTAATTGTAAAAAGGATATAATGCTTATTTGATGAAAATTGGCTTCCAAAGGCTAAGATATCCAAAAAAGTGATAATGATAAAAGGTGACAGGCCACGCCTTTTATTAGGATCTCTTTGTTTCATCTTGTGTTTTGATATCTCAGCCATTTCAAAACCGATTTTCATTAAATAAACTTTTGATTTCCCTTAGAATTGCATGCTCTTTGACACCTCATAGAGTGCTTTCTGAATATCTCGCAAAACATTAAAAGCTAAATCCCCACCTCAACCAGATCTGTACAGTCTCTTTAAAATATACAGACAAGGCATACACCTGGTGTTGTATACACACCCTTATTGTGAAATGTGAAGTGTGCATATGCTCCCTTTTCACAGATTTCATTAATATTCCTCTGTCTTATCTATTGCAACAATTAATGCCATACTACAACTAATAATTGTATAAGAATAGAAATACAAGTACAGTGTTCTTTGTTAGTCAGAGTAAAAATGAATGTGACTGTCACAGCCCAACCTACTTGAAAAAGAGTGTCAATGAGCATAGAAACAAGACTTGCCACCTTACAACATATATACCAAGATCACCTCAACTGTTACAGTCATAAATATTTGTACAATGAATCACAAGCCACTATTACCAGAGAGACATGCGGTTGCATTGTACCAAAAATGATAAAAACAAAAAATTTAAAGTGATAATACACCAAAAAAAGTTACTCATAATCCCAAATGGAGATGGAATGGATGGTTGCACATTGCACATGGTATGATAGTAGCAGAGTGACCATGAACTATTATTAACGCAAGAGTTTGACAATTGTGCTGAATGACAATGTTATTCAATTAAAGCAATGCTGGTGAATCAGCATATAAATGAATCTTATCCAGGGCTCGACATTAGAAGCGAGTCAACAAACTTGATGATGGGCCACAACATTTCCAAATAGGCTATCAATTGGTGGCCCATTCTGGCACTTTATATTTATGTTTCTTTTACAGGCAACCAAAATTTCAGATTTATAGATTTTAGTGGGCCACCAGAAAACAAGCTTTGTCTTATCCATTGGACTTATCTTGGTCAAAGAGCAAATAACACAAAGAATGAATCTTTTATTTTCAACAAGGTTACATCATGTCAGTGCTACTAAGACTGCAGTATAAATAAAGTTCACTGCACTCTTAAAAAATGCACTGCTCGCATCTTGGTTGTCATTCCTCGAGATCGCTAGTGTATTTGTTCATTAAATATTGTTTTTGATATGAATAGAAGTGAGGGGGTAGTGTTTAAAACACTGACACTTCCTTTTCTCACTACTGATAGTCTGCGTATCAAGTCTTATGCTGACAAGCACAACATGCAGTTGACAATCACACTATCTGTACAAGTTTGGTAGCAAAGTGAAATGCCAATAAATGTTCAAGTTGACTAACAATGATGTAGATAAAGTCAAACAAACACAATGTTAAAAAGTTTCACTGGAATCAAAAGAAACTTAAATGGAATTCTTAATATTTTACATGTTTTTATGAAAAGGTCGCAATGGTTGTTAAGTTGTGCAAAATCAAATAAGTCAACCCTCCCAGTCCTTTTATTGCTTTGCCCATCACAAACACTGTAAAACATGTTTTGGTAGATATAATTGCTGCCTCCTCTCCCTTGAAATTCAATACAGCTGTACTATTAAGACATTACAATTCTATACTCTTTTATTGTAAATGATATCAAATATTCTTTATCTCATTATAATAGGGAAACTAGTGAAGATTTTAAACAGGTTCTATTAAATTAAATCAAAGACTTATGAGGCAATGTCATTGCCATGATTAATTTGTGCACGTGATTTAGATCTATGTTATCAATGTTTCATGAAAATAATCTCTCTTACGGTATGTCTTATCTTAAAAACAACTTGTAAATCTCTGTTCATTTGACTTTAATCAATTCATAATTGTCATCAGAAAGCAGTTTCAATGACAGACCAAAGAAAATTAAGATACAAAAATTACATCACAGCACTTGCTTATGAAGAAAATTATATGACCAATAGAAACAAGAAGCAAAGCGAATTAAAGCTGTCTAAAGAATCCTTTTCCTGCTGCAACTTCAAAGGTGTCATACTGTACAGGTTGTACCTATGTCATCTTTACAGGCAAGCACCTCTTTGCAAATGCTGTGTCTGCCCCTTGCTGAGGGACAATCAAAAGAATGGCTCACATGTGACTTGCCTCAGACCTTTTCTGTACTTATTTGTTATGTGTATACTGGTCTGAAAGGATCCCATAGAAGCTACATTGTTTATTGTGAGGCCTTTCCTGTCCAGCATCAAGCATATTTACTTTGTACTGCTTACTGCAGTAAACTGTAGGAAAATTGGTAAGTGGCTCACTTTGCCACTACAAAATGCTCTCTCAATAGTCTCTCTCCCTCCCTCTCCCTCTCTTTACATATTGGGGGCAGTGTGTTCCTGCAAATGTTTGCTGAGAATGAGCAAACTTCTTGACTTTATTTATGATAAACATGCCATGTACACAACATTGATGTTTTAACCGTTTTAAGGAATATAGATTATTTGTGTGCACACGATATGATGCTTGATGTCTTTTTCATGCAAATCATGAATATGCAACAAAAAGCAAACAAACAACTGAAGCAACTTGACTGCAGCAAAGATCAAGCTATGAAATTGACTGATCTTGACTACTCACCTTGAGGACTGTTGTTTTATCCTCACTGCACAGAGGCTTATTTGCTAAAATGTATTTCTATCCACTACACCAAATGAATTATCACTGGACATTCTTGGTGGAATTTACAGCAAAAATTTACTTTTTTATCACTAAACATTCCTTGCTTAACAAATGGCTGGAAAATAGCAGTTTGGAGAGCAGGGTCCTGATATGTCAAATGATATAATCGATTTTGAATTTCCTTCTAACATAAAGGCTGCCATAGACTTAAAATAGAAATCAACTCTATAATCAATTTTAACTATTCATAAATTAGGGCCCAGGTTTAGTGACCACTGACCATTCACCTCAAGAGATTTTGCCCAAATTCAAATGACCTCCTCCACATCATGTTCAGTTATGTAGTTCAAATATCATTAAAATCCACCCTGGGATTTTCTTGTAATACATAGGAAGATCTCAATGCAATGTAAAGTGATATATCGCTGGCTCCAGCATGCACTTAGTCACAACCAAGGCATGTGCATGTACCGTCTACTATGCATGTGTGTACATGGTCAATGCTCTACTATTGTTGATGCAGTGGGCCCAATAATTTAGAAGCAATAAGCACTAAACACATGCATATTATCATTAAAATGCTCAAACAGACAAAAGTTGTGATTGACATTTTATATCTGATAAATTTTTATAAATGCCATTAATAATTTTTTTGTTTTCTATCCATAAGAAACAAAAGGAAAGCTAGTGATACTTCACTGGTATATCTTTTTTTTTAATGCAATAAAAGATTAACTAAAGTCTTCCTTAATTTGATTTGATTTGATTTGATTTATTTGGCAGTCCTCTGTAACAAGTACAGACAGAGCAATATTTGGTGATCTTGCTGCATGCAAATAAAAGATCAAACAAAACATGATTAAGTATTCCAGCTCAACAACACAGCTGCACAAGGAACACAACAAAATAACATGATGACATACTGCACCGTTCCAGAACATGCTGATTAATGCTTGTACATGCTCAGAGCATTCCACTGCCTTTCAACGACTATTTCATTTCACTACTTATTGGAAAATCCAAGTTTATGATTACTTGCATTACATGTATGACTATTTTGAGCAGTAATGTGACTACATGTAATGTGTCTGTCCATGCAGGGGTCACCTACAATTTCTTTGCAGTGAAATGTTTGGCATGCTATTTGATAGTATGTTATTTTAAGAAATGAACATGTCACATGTCACAATTAGAATGAACTGCATGTAGAGAAAAGAAAGGACAAGACAGAAAGAGAACAGAAAGAGGAAGGGCATGGAGGGATTCCAGCACCATACAAACAGAAAAACAAAAAAGACAGAACGGGCTGTGAAATATTTGGTTGTCTGCCAAACAATGCGGGGTAGAGCATATTCATACCCAGAAGCTTCTGGCGACTGAGAAAATATTGGTAACATCTTCATCATGAGATCAGGACTGAAAAGAAGAAAGAAACGACAGAACATGAAAGACATACGATACAGGAGAATAAAAGTCACAAGAAAGTAAAATCAGTTAAAGGTGCACCTGTGCACAGACAAATACTCCCAATTTCTTTACTGGCATAGCACTGGGATATGGTGAGCCACAGCATTGACATTAGGCTAATTTGCTAGGAAGTCAATACAGCAAACCAGAATTTGCTTTGAATAGGGAAAGTTCCAGATCACCATTACATGGTTTTTTGAAAAGGGAGAGCTACAGTGAATGCTATTGAGCCTTCATAGCTTTAAAACAATATCAACAAAATACATTTCACTAATCGTAAAGTCCTGTTTTGTTATATAAATCAGACATCCTCCTGACTGAGGAAACTGAGTCTTCTAGCTTAAAATTTAGTACTGACTTCAAATCAAATCTTTGCTTCCAGCAGCCAGATTCAAGTAGCAAGATTCATAATAGTCCCATGTGTTCCATTGTACTGTCTTTAGAAAGCTTTGCGTTCAACCTAAAATAAAGATGTCACTCAGAAATACGAATCCAGCAAATCAATAAATAAATGTGTTGACAGTTTCAAGCACTTCCCCTCCATACGAGATCATCCAAGAAAAGTACAAATTCAATTAGAGAGAACATGTATTTTGTATAGTCCCTTCCATGAGTTACTATCACAATCAATATTTGTCTTCTTTCAATTTTGGTCTATCTCTGGTCTATTTCAATGCCTACAATTCTGATGGAACAAACTACTGAAGGAATTGAACCAATTACGTTTTGTAATAGAAAGAGAATAAAGCACAAGTGCACCACAGTTTATGACACATTTGAAACAGACTCCATTTAAAAGTTTCTATACATTCAGGTGAAGGAAAACTATTGATATTATGGGTTACCTGGTCAAATTTAGAAAGAAAGGCATGATATTGTCTTGGTAGCAGCGATCGATTTCACTGAGACATGTACGCAAGGTTTCTTCTGTTGTTGTATCTTTTGGAACACCCTGTAGCAATGAAAGGGATAAGATGATTCCAAGTCACTATTACAATTATGGAAGCAAGAGGCTGGATAAGACAAATTAATCCTTGATAATCATACTTAATATGTAGTAATGTACATTGTACAACACAAGTTAAGCATGTCTATCAAAACTGTCATCAATACACACTTGCAGTGGCATCTACATCAATTACACCAGTAGTGCAACAGCTCTAGAATAAGTGCAATACCTACATCAGTATATCTCATGAAGTTGTCCTTGACCTTTGACCCATGCAAGATGTATCCCTACATCACATCAGTACATTGTTTTGTTTGTACTTTCCACATGTCTGGTTTCATTTTAGCAACCCTTCATCAAGGTTTGTCTAGTTTTTCTTCTGACCAAACATATTGTACATACTTTTGGAATACTAAAATCTTTCTCCAAAGCTGACCAAATATCAAATATCATATGCAATGGGTCCTAACAGAGCTGATTATTGCATCAAGAATTTCTCACCATGCCTCTGGATTTATTGCTTGGAATGTGACATATCATCTTTAATTCTGAACCACTTATACATGATCTCTGCGTCCGACCACAATATTCTCTCCTAATTTTCATTAGATTCATGATGTATGACAAATTTCATTTCAACAATGCAAGTAGTACAAAAAGTATCATGGTAATAAATAGATTAATCATCCATAAGGAGAAAAGTAACACAATTAACTTTTAACAAAATTGTTTCAAGAAATACTATATATCACAGCCATAAAGATTAGGATGCATGTTGAAGACAAAGGTCAGTGAGACCACATAACATGTTCTAATACATGATTACAGATATGATGTGAACAATTGGCAGACTTTAGATTTAATGCCCTTGTGGTCTGATACTAACAAATATGTTCATTTTTTGTTTCAGCATGTCAAGTTTACAGTCTCAATGATGTCAATGATTAAAGCCTAATCAGTTGAACTTGAAAAAAAAGTTTCTGTACCATTTTCATAACAGTAAAATACATAATTAAGAAGTATGGTATTGCAAAGATCTCGTGTTACATTTTGTGTCTCTTACCCATCTGAGGTCACAGTCAACAAGATGAAGCCGGCGCTTCTCACACCACATCCGAAGTTCAGGAAAGACCTGTTACAAGAGAATCACAAGATAACAAGATACAAAATTTACTTTCAAATAACTCTCAGGTTGCAAGCTTTGCAGCATTCTCTGATAAACACACATACACAGTACATACATCTGTATATCTATTTCTTTTTAAATCTTTCCAATACTGTGATATTATAAATTGTTGTAGCCGTCTTATCCAGCAATGACAGCACTATGCATTTTCATCAAAACTTAAAAAACTAAAATACATGTTCTCTAGGAGTAAATTCTCCTTAATATAGAACTTTCTCTCAGGAGTACCAGTAAACCCTCCTTTAGTGAGTGCATACAGTGCTCACATGTGTGTGTGTGCGTGTTATGTGTGGTATAGCAGCTGTACAATTTCTTTCAAGACACTATATGGCATTTGAATGCAATATGTACTAGTACGCTGTTACAGCACATTGACCCATTATCGACATACCATGCACATTTATAGATCTTTTGATCTCAAGATTCCAGTCACACAGACATCTACCATACAATAACCAGTGTAAAAGTACTGTACTTCAAATAACAGTATAACCTACAATGTACTTCTGGTATGTCTCCGTAAATTAATATGATATTCTCTATCATATCATACCTCTTTGATGAAAAGTTCTCTTTCTGCATGAAAGTCTCTGAAGGTTGACGATACAAAAATGCGAATAGTCTTCCATCCTGAACGCCTGACGATGAGCTTGTCCTGCCCACTGCGTTTGGCTTCCACAGTTCGTGAGACCTGTTCCCAGACTGACGAGACCTCATAGGTCTGGTACTGAGCCTGTGAAACACCCTGTGAGGATCCACAACCCATGGTTGGACTGTACTTGTAATATGGTCGCTAGTTGTTGATACACCAGGAGATGATGTTGTCGTTGTTGCCTGTCTTTTGTTTTTGCTGGATAGGGGCTGCAGGGAAACATCAAAGTGTCAGAATAATGTGATAGCTTGTATTGCATTTTTGGTTCAAAGCACTCAACAAATAAAACTCAGGGGACTACAGTATCATTTGGGAAAACGTTTACAAAACTGAAGCAAGGAAAAAAATTCTCCTCTACTGAAAGTGTGATACCTCACTGGTCATCATATTTCATCAATATCATTCAAATAGGAGGGTCAATTGTGTTACCGGACACTTATTTAAATTCATTGCTCTGAATTCCGTCCTCAGAGGCTGAAATTCAAGCAAAATACAACCAGTGAGTAGCACTAGATCGTGCCAGTTATTCATAAAGTCCTGAAAATTATAAATTTTGCAAAATTACAGGTGTATGTGAATTATTCTAATTTTTGAAAAACATACTTCAAGCTAACCCCTCCACAAAAAGTTATCTTTTTCCCATTTTACACACATTGTTTCAGAGTAAACATGGACAGTAGGCCTAATGGTAGACGACATGAATTTCTTACCATTATTAAAGCAACATTACATGCAAATCCACAAGCATCCACTTCAGTAATTACTAATTTTGTGACACAAGATTTGTCATAATTTGAGGTTTGCTGCTCCCTATCATTGCCGATTTTCCAAAGGCAGTTAAGTCTGAAAAGGCACCTCAGGGAAATAAAAATGGAAATGAGGGAAAGGGTTCTATTGTCAGTGACGATGCAAGATTACACAATCGTCATTGTCCAAACATCTGAATGTATGGGCAGGTATCCTATTAGAATGTAGAATGCTTTTTACACGCATGGGACTAGAATCTATGCGCTGTTATTTCACAGCAGTCACAGGGGAAACCAAACTGGAAAACCGCTGAAATGCGGCAAAAAAACGTAAGTAAATACAAATTTACCGCAAATTCATACTAGTTGGTCTATTACACTTTCAAAATAACGAAAATAATATGTTCGTTACCCAGCGTTAAATCACACTAACCGAAAATACAATGTATGAATTTCCCCATTAGAGGGCGCACGTTCGGTAATACAATACGATTTGCGTCTGTAAAAAGAAGCAGCTTTTTAGGAAGGAAGGATCATCTCAAATTTGGATTTTGCTTTAAGAGTACATCAAGGAGTATTATTACAGCTAGAATGATCAACATTTCGATTATATACTGGCAGATTTTTAGCTGATTTAATTCAGAATGAAGCCTGCTGGGAGCAATTGAATAAAAATTGTTCGGTAACACTAATAGGATACACTACCATACTCAACGAGATGCACATAATTATAATTAGGTGGCGTGTGATGAAGATCGGATCAAACTTCAAAGAAAGACCTCCTCCGTTCATAGTCCATGTGTGTAGTACGTCCATGATAAAACATAATGAAATCAACATGTGCACCCTAGCCTGACACTATGCTATGTCACTAGCCTTGCCCTGTCCTGGGCCTGGCTGAGCTGTGTGACCCAACCAATTCGAACTGAACAGTTCAAGGCATCAAGCCTTGTCACCACACGCGCGGTACGCATCAACAACAATCTAAATCCATGATCACTGATGATCACGACACACAGTAGACAGAAAGATCCGTCTGTCCAGGGCCGGGGAGTCTTTTATTTTTTTGACGTTATCGCTCTCCTCTGTAGACGGAGGGGGATCCATGATGCCAGACGCAGTCTCCGCGGAACATTTCCCCGACGACCAGATATAGACCGATCTTTCGGTCAAGACAGAGAGTAAACAATGACCATTACTAGCATTCATTGATTAGTACGGCCTGGCATTGACCGAAAGATCGGTCTGTATCTGTCCGTCGGGGAATGTTCCGCGGAGACTGCGTCTGGCTTCACGGATCCCCTCCGTATACACGGAGGACGGCGTTAATGGCAAAATACAAAAGAGTCCTCTGGACAGAGGGATCTTTCTGTCTAGGCCTGGCGTAGCATCCTGTTCAATATAGAGAAATAGAGTCTAACGTTAGTCTAGTAATTTACATGTAGAACCCTCGGCCTCTAACTAGACGAGTGTACAAGTGCATAGATTGTGAAGTAATATGTCAGATCTAACTAACGTTAAACATGGTTAGAAAGAATCTAATGTAGATTCTATGATAGACTGACATATCATAAACGTGTTACGGCGGTGGAAAACATTAAATCATTGTTATCATGGTTATTGCGGCGCAAAGATAGACTGACATATCATAAACGTGTTACGGCGGTGGAAAACATTAAATCATTGTTATCATGGTTATTGCGGCGCAAAGCCAAAGGCTCGGAAATGCTTGAAATCCACTGCACCGGTCTCTTACATTTCAGCAGAGCAGAGCGCTACCACCCACGAAAAACTCAGGTTATAGCACTCTTGATCGCGGCCCGGTTGTGAGGTTCAGCATAGTCGTCGATCACGTAGTTTGCAGGTTCAAGTCTATGAGAAAATATTTCGGCGAGTTTTCAGCCGGCCGATGGCGAAACCGTACCCGACCCTTTCAGCAACTGTTCCTGATCGATGACGACAAGCTTGCTTTTTGCATGTCACATACACACACACAACTAACTAGCACTCTGTAAAAAAACGTACAATACTGTACACTTGCACTGCACAGTGCACACAACCTATGGTTTCACGACACTGACTGCGCATGCAAAGCTGTCGTGAGCGCCATACCACAGTCAGTACATAAGAGCACACACTCTCAGCGCGCGAGGTGCGGGAAACCCTGCGAATATCGAGAAAGGCCCGGGGGAAGCTTACGGAGGCTGGCGATCGCTAGCTCGATCGAAAACAATAGAATGCTGGGTCTTGCTATGGCAACAGTAACGCTTTTTCGTCGTACTGAATAAAAGCGAAAGAGTTCCAGCAAACATCCTGCATTACATCTTTGGTCTCTTCCCACCTCCCTCGTTCCACCAACAAAGCTCGGTGGTCAGCAGTGATTAGTTTTTCATTATATCGTGTATTGTAGCATTTGGAAAGCAATTTTGAGTATACTCCGGAGCTATAGTAGTGGACGGTATGATATCGAGAAATTGTACAAAACAACTTTAATTAACAAGCAAGCTCAGGCGAGGGGCCGCTGCTAATCTAAAATGCTTTAAATTTACATCCAGCAAGAAAATTACATACTTTTCAAGCTCATCTTTCTCATAGATTATTTGGCTAATATTAATATTTTATACACCCCCGTTAAAAATTTGATTGTCTGTCAACCTAGTAGGTCAATAAGGGAAACTTTGCGCATGAGTGAACACATTCGTTTTTCTCTTCCAAGACACAAAAGTAAAAAATTGCACACATACAGAAAAAAAAAAAATGGACAAGATTGTTCTTCAAGCTTATCTTCCATATACATGTCTATACAAAAGACAAATTCAACACAATAAGAAATGCAAATAAATCTGCAAAAATATACATATGATCTCTTCAATGTCTCTGTAACAATCCCGAAAGATAAAGGGAAAAAAAATGGAGGAAAACGAAGATTCTTCTGTCACATCCATATTCTACGGAAGCTTAAAAGTGCCAACCAGATGACGAGATAAGAAGACGAGAAGACAAGTTAAATACCGAGAAGCCGAGTTTCTGGGACTCGGCAAGTCGACTTATTTAGGTCAAGAAGACATGATAATGAGTTGTTGGAACTCGGCAAGTCGACTTATTCGGGACAAGAAGTCAAAATGACAAGTTCTTGAATCTCGGCAAATCGACTTCTTTAGAACAAGAAAACAAGATGCCGAGTTGTTGAAACTCGGCAAGTCAACTTATTTTGGACAAGAAGACAAGATATTGACTTTTAGGAACTTGGAAAGTTGACTTGTTTGGGACAAGAAGGCATGATGATGAGTTTTTGAAACTCGGCAAGCCGACTTGTTTGGGACAAGAAGTCAAGATGACAAGTTGTTAAAACTCGGCAAGTCGCTTTGTTTAGACCAAGAAAATGAGATGCCGAGTTGTTGAAACTCGGCAAGTCAACTTATTTTGGACAAGAAGACAAGATGTGGAGTTGCTGGAACTTGGCAAGTGGACTTGTTTTGGGATAAGAAGACATGATAATAAGTTGTTGAAACTGAGATAGTCAACTTGTTTGGGACGAGAAGTCAAGATGACAATTTGTTGTTGAAACTCGGCAAGTCGACTTGTTCAGAACAAGATGAAGAGTTGTTAGAACTCGATCAGAGAGTCGACTTGTTTGGCTGGAAAGTTGACTTGTTTGGGACAAGAAGACAAAGATTTCGATTTCTTTGAACTCGGCAAGTGGTCTTGGTTGGTACGGAAGCTTTAAAGTGCCATTCGACTTGGAGACTTGGCGAGATAATTTATCTTGTTAAGTCAACATAATAGCTCTATCATGTCGACTTATCAACTTTATAAGTTGACATGATGGAGACCAAAATTATCATGTCAAGTCGATTTCTAAAAATTTAAATGTCGTCATGGCAACATAACATATCTTGCCAAGTCACATCTAAAAAGTTACATGTCGTCGTGGTGAGATAAGGTATCTTGCCAAGTCGACATCTAAAAAGTTACATGTCGTCATGGTGTGATAATGTATCTTGCCAAGTCGACATCTAAAAAGTTACATGTCATCATGGTGACATAATGTATCTTGCCAAGTCGACATCTAAAAAGTTACATGTCGTCATGGTGAGATAAGGTATCTTGCCAAGTCAACATCGAAAAAAGTTACTTGTCGTCATGGTGACATAATGTTATATCTTGCCAAGTCGACATCTAAAAAGTTACATGTCATCATGGTGACATAAGGTATCTTGCCAAGCCGACATCTGAAAAAGTTACATGTCGTCATGCCTACATAACGTATCTTGCCAAGTCGACATCTGAAAAGTTAGATGTCATCATGATGGTGACATAAGTTATCTATCCAAGCTGAATAATTTGCATGAATTAGCATAATTAATGAATTTCACTATTTCGTGTAGAAGTTTGGAAGCCCTCATCAAGCCCTATCAGATAAAACAATCAAAATCAAAATCGGCCATGAAATGACGGAGAAATAGCATTTTCTAACATTTGAGCACACACGGACAGACGCACGGACGCATGGACGAACACACACACACGCATTCACTTGTTATATTTGATGGCTTTGATTTAATTTTTTGGTAAAATATACACCATGGTATTAATTTTGATCATCTTCCTCCTCATCTTCTCTCACCCTTTTTTATAGGTCCTGATCAAGCAAGAATCACAAGGATTGTGTGGGATATAATGCTGTGATAGAAAGAAAGACAGCTTTTTCATTCCATGTGGGCACACACTCTGCCTTCCATGCAGCACATTCTTTGAAGAGAATGAAGGAAGAGATTGCCCATTTTGCAAGCAGAAAATACAGTCTGTTCGCAGTTTGTATTATTAGCTACCTTAGACCCTTAGTTTGTGTCTGAAAGGGGTGCATTAATGCATAATGATCTCCCAATTCATGCCTATGTGGCAGTCCTCGATAAAAAGGGGAATTCCACCCAAGTCAGCCCAGTGTTTCTGCAGTGTGTTCCTAAAAAAGGGAAACCAAACCTCAAAGGTAAATTATATCACAAATGCATAGTTTGTTTGTTTGTTTTTTGTAATTTGTGTGCTGGATTAAAAAGTAGCTCATTAAGTTAAATTTGACACCTTGCTTGCGTCAACATTGCCATGGGTTTTGTTACAGATCGAGTAAGGTTTCTTTGAAGGAAAATGATACATCTACTTTTTTCCAAGTTTCAAAGAACCCTAACTCTCTAACTCATGTAAACGTTGACGCAAGCAAGGTGTCAAATTAAAGCTGGAGAGCTACTTTTTATTCCATTATACAAATTACAAGAAAAAAAAAACTATGTATTGTTCAGTTGACTTTTGAACTTGCCTTTCCTTTTTAGGAACACACTGTATGGAAGACGATGAATTAAAAAAAAATAATTGATCCAATCATGAGTGAATAAGGAAACTACAATCATTAACATTATCTAGTACTTCATTGTCAGTTATGCAAAATGGCAATGCTGATGAAATCACAGAATTTTTAGGAGTAGTTCTCCATTCACATTTTACACAAAATTTCTCATTTTCCAGAGTATGTATTTTCACATCTTAAACTCTGAGTATATTTAGAACAGTTGTCACTCTTTGTCAAACAACTCCTTAGAGTATAGGGTAGAAAAAATGTAGCTTTCAAGAAAATTTAGAAAATGGGAAATTCTTATGTACAGAGAATGCAATGGAGACTTGACCCATGCACCATGACGACATGTAATTTTTTGTATGTCAACTTGGCAAGATACCTTATGTCACCATGACGACATGTAACTTTTTAGATGTCGACTTGGCAAGATACCTTATGTCATCATGACGACATGTAACTTTTTAGATATCAGCTTGGATAGATAACTTATGTCGCCATGATGACATGTAACTTTTCAGATGTCGACTTGGCAAGATACCTTATGCACCATGATGACATGTAACTTTTTAGATGTCGACTTGGCAAGATACATTATGTCACTATGACGACATGTAACTTTTTTCGATGTTGACCTGGTAAGATACCTTATCTCACCATGACGACATGTAACTTTTTAGATGTCGACTTGACATGATAATTTTTGTCTCCATGTCAACTTATAAAGTCGATAAGTCGACATGATAGAGCTATTATGTTGACTTGACAAGATAAATTATCTCGCCAAGTCTCCAAGTCGAATGGCACTTTAAAGCTTCCGTAGGTTGGAACAAGAAGTCAAGATGATGAGTTGTTGGAACGTGGCAAGTCGACTTGTTAAGTTCCAACAACTCATCATTTTGTCTTCTTGTCCCATACAAGTCGACTTGTCGAGTTCCAACAACTTGTTATCATGTCTTCTTGTCCCAAACAAGTCGACTTACCGAGTTTCAACAACTCGTTATCATGTCTTCTTGTCCCAAACAAATCGACTTCCCGAGTTTCAACAACTCGTTATCATGTCTTTTTGTCCCAAACAAGTCGACTTCCTGAATTTCAACAACCTGTCATCTTGACTTTTTGTCCCAAGCAAGTCGATATTCCGAGTTTCAACAACACGTTACCATGTCTTCTTGTCCCAAACAAGTCGACTTTCCGAGCTCCAAGAACTCGTCATCTTGTATTTTTGTCCAAAGCAAGTCGACTTGCCGAGTTTCGGCAGCTCATCATCTCGTCTTCTCGTCCAAAACAAATCCACTCAACAACTCGGCTTCTTGTCTTCTTGACCTAAACAAGTCGACTTGCCGAGTTCCAATAACTCGGCTTCTCGGTATTTAGCCTGTCTTCTCATCTTCTTATCTCGTCATCTGGTTGGCACTTTTAAGCTTCCGTAATATTCAAAAGACATAAGGGAAGAAGAAATGGTAACAAAATGGGTAGAAATTTGAAATGTTATTCCAAATTAAGGAAACTTTGAATTATGTTTAGTTCTTGAATATATCTCATGAATTCTTAATTTCCTCATTCAAAATATGAGATAAAGAAATTCTGTCCATTTTATCACCTTTTCGGTTACTCCCCATCTTTTACAATTTGAGCAGACATAAAATTTTCATGTCCCCCTTCAGTTTCCCCACTATTTTGTTGTTTGAGAATATAAAGAGAAACCGTAGGGAACGAAAACTTATTTCGGCTATTTCATTCATGTCCCTCATTGCGCGTTAGGTCTTCAAGCTGTAATATCTTGGAGGGCATATGCAAATGAATTTCGATGACAATCTCTGCAATTTTTACTTTAGTTTTGTGCCTTGGAGGACAAAAATTAACGTGTTCCCTCATGCGTACAATTTCCTTTTGTATAAGTCTACTGCAGCTGATAGCCAATTAAATAACATTTAGTATTTAAATTTCAATTCTATTTCAATTCAATTCACTTTATTGATAATCATGAAAATAAAAATATATACAGAGTTCACAAAGAAAGCCAAAGGCTTAACCGAGACAAGTGATCCCCTTTGTAGAGTTGGATACAAGAATATACATGCAAATGCAGATTCAGTGTTATGCTATTACATTACACAAATAAAACAAACAGACAGAACAAAACTAACAAAGAAGGACTGATATACCAGATATTCAAAAGATATTTTTATACCTATATAAGACTTAAAAGCATTTTGAGTGGATACATTCTTAAAAATTGAATCTAAATCATTCCAGAACTTTAGCACATTTGTATAAAGTAGAATATTTTGTTTTTTACTCAAACGACATAATGGCAACACAATATTATCCCTATTTCGAGTTTCAATGTTGTGTAATGTTATACGATTCAGTGTAACGATAAAACAACCATCAGAAACATCAGGTAAAATTGCATTCGAATATTTATACATAAAAATACCAAGTTTGACTGAGACAGTAGGCGTTTTCACATTAGCCCGATAAAAATCCAAGCTCGAGATATTTTTTAATTTCCCAAGTCAGAAAATAGCGCGCTATTTCGAAACATCGGGCTAATGTGAAAACGCCTAATGTCAGACAGTGTGAGAGTATTCATTTTTTTTTTTTTATGAAGCGGTGTGGTCAAGAGGGTTGGCTTCTGAACAAATTCAAATTGCTTTTTTTCTGTAAAACAAATAAACGACGCAAATTAGTTAAGCTGGTTCCAGACCATAAAAGACTATAATCAATATTAGGCAAGATAAATTTAAGGCATTATATGACATAAAAAGAGTATATGTAACGGCAGTATTGAACGGAGCTTATGCATTATACCGATAGAGATACTAATCTTCCCATGAATACGATTCACATGTCTAGTCCAAGTCAATTAATCATCTATAATAACTCCGAGATAATTAATACTATCAACTTGATCAATAATTCTATTATAGATCTATCTTATTTCTGAATACGAAATCAATGAAACATCGTGTCGAAAACTTCTGTTGGGGCGAAATATCATATATTTTGTCTTATCAACATTCATTTGTATAGCTTATTGACTCGGAGCCAGTCAAAAACGTACATCTTCAGTGTTAACAGTAGAGTATTTATATCTCTATGTGAAAACATATTTGTGACACAATGATTTTACCAAAATCTTCTATGAAAATATGAACTGGAAAAAGTGTTTACTTTTTTTTTTGCTGAGCGTATCTTATGACAGATAACTGCTGATAATCATTGCTGATAATCAAGAACTTTTAAATTTCCATTTCACACCGATATAATAATGCGACTTGAAGGTGGTTCCCGAGAACTGGTTACAAGAAGATAATTTACTCCCTAAATCCCGTGCATATCAGGTTGGTATAGGAACAAACACAGAAAGAAGATTTTCTCTGTGTGTTTCGACTACCAAAGGCTGTCCAACATAATCAATGACAATAAGGGTTATGAGTTCCGGGAGGAACTCACCTGCGATGTCCATATACTCTCCTCACACCATGTGCATGAATTAAAGACTCTTGTTTTTACATGGCATCTCTTATGGTTTAAGATTTTGTGATCCCATTTTGTTTCTTTTTTTTTCAAAGAACTTTGGAAGGAGGAGCTAACTAGGGCAGAGAGGTCATGAGGGGGAGAGTTAGGAAAACGAGGGAAGTACGCCTACTGTCAGGTCGAGCGAAGGGTACAATATAGGCCGGCAGGAAGGATCATAGATCGAGGGCGAAAAGGGCAGTTTGTCAAAGATTGTAAAAATGATACAAACTAGAGGTTTTTGCATCCCGATTAAACTTTTTTTTTAATTACTATTATTATCATTATTTGGTACTCAACAACCAGCTCACAAAAAACATAGTATATACACGTTTATATAAATCCATATAGCACCATAGGCCTAACAAAATAATATAGGCCTACAAATTTTTGAAAATGCATGTTGTCTATAAGTGTTATCATGCTTTTAATATATAGCAGGAATAACGAATTCATACTTCACTTTAAAAAGAAATAAGAGATCGAAAATTGGGCTTCTATTTTCTAAACTTACAGCGATGAATGTAAAAGTTGTTAAACAAAAGAAAAGCATTTACAAAGATATAGTTGTGATGGTCTTTGCTACAACCAAATAGTTGAAAAGATGACAAAAGTTATACTCCTCTCTTAAGTTTTGAGCTCAAGTATATAGGTCACCTATATACTTATCTAAACATTAACTCCGGCCATAAAGGGATAACGGCACACTCAACCAAAATAATGATGTTCAATGGAATCCGACATCTGATTGCATTTTATAAGCAATAGGTCATTGTCTGATCTCTTTATCTTGGACACACACACAGACACACAGACACTTTTTTTTTGTTTTTCAACGATGTTTATTCTGTTCCATTCAAAGTAATAGAAAAAAAATAACAATTTTCATTTGCTACAATTGAAATGACGAAAATATACATTTGTGATCATAATAGCAAATTTGCTATTGCTGTACATAATGACATAACAAAAATTACATTTTCATGAACAATTATCAATTTACATACAGTCACTTCCCCTATGCTCTCAAAAAAAATTGCTTGTAACAGTGTTAATTCAATTCTTCTAGCATTAATCTTAATAATCATCCAAATGAATTATGCAGCAAAATTATACAGTAATAAATAATGGAACCATATTGTTCATCAACCAATACCCGCCCACCTACTAACTCATATCCCTTCCTGAGTCCCTATGACCACCCCCACCAGTTCCCTCCCTTCCTGTTTCCTCCCCCACCCCTATCTGTACACATGCAACACACAAACACACACAAACACACCCATACACACACATACACATGCACCTAATTTGGTTAACTGCTCTTGCCTACACATCACAATATAGTAAATATAGTTATATAATCAGCCCGCCAACAGGCTGACATGAACGCATGGGAAAGGAGGGGGAGAAAATACAAAACAACACAAGAGAAAAAGAAGAAGAAGAAGAGGAGGAGGAGGAGGAGGAATGAAGGAAAGGAAAAAATGAAGAAAAGAAAGAGTGGAATACTATGGAAACATTACTATTTTCATAAAAGTCACAGACGTTGCACGTAGCTTCAGACTGGTTTATTCAACGAAGTCTCAAAATATTCCCATTTTTGTAAATGTACATGTAGCTTCCCAGCCTTGGTCGCAAGGATTTTTTCCTCATTTATTAATTCAACAATAATCTTTTGCATCTTTTCTCCAGTGGGTAACTTATTTTCCGTTCTAGATTTAAAAATGATGTATTTTATTAAGATAATCAAAGTATTTACACATTTTGATCTATTTGAATAACCCGAAATTCCCCCAAATATATCTCTCCAATCCATATTCCTTAACTCATTTATATCAAAATAATTAATTATGAATTCCATAACGGTTTCACTTTAACACAGTGTAAAAATAAGTGCAGATAAGTTTCAGGCTCATGTTGGCAGAAGGAACAAAGGCTGTCTGTTACAAAACCAAACTTCATTAAACGCTCCTCAGTGTAAACTACGCCATGTAACATCATAAATTGAAATTCTCTATATTTTCTTATCAATGTACACTTACTCGGTTTCATAAAAAGATCTTTTATTTCTTTATTTGTATAATCATAGCTACTGTGGTCATCTTTAATTTGTAAAACATAAGATGACTGTAAATCTTCCACCATAGCCTCATATATTTTCTCGATTTTAAAACTTGCAAATTTACTCTCTGACCAAAAAAAAAAAAAATCAATTTTAAGTCAAAGTTTGTGGAATCAACTTGCTGAAGTGTACCTGGTCTCATAGAGTCCTTCCATTTCTTGGGTATAGCATTAAATATATCATTCAGTTTAAGCAATTCTTCTACCTTAAAACCAAGACCCAAGCTTTGAAAATGTGACTGAGATCTCAAATGACCGTTATCTAATATATCTTGTATTGCAATTATTCCTGCATCAAATAAATCTCTATGAAAAAACATCCTACCTGCTATGCGTACACTCCTATTATTAAATATTATTGGATTTACAACCTCATTTTCCAATTGTCTATATTTATAGATATCGAGCCAAACCTTCAATATTTCCGAATAAAAAGGTGGTACATTATCTGTCATAATAGATGAATCAAAGTCACACATAAACAGGAATCTACCTCCTACTGTACTAAAACAGAAGTCAAAAAATAATTTCCACCCAACTTCTTTTTCTCCATATAGAAGGCGTTTTAGCCACATAATACGTTGTGCCTTAACAAATAACCGAAAGTTTGTCATTCTTAAACCCCCAAACTCATAATCTTGATACATAATATTTCTCTTTATACGGTCTTTGCCATGCCATAAGAAATCAAAGGTAATTTTTTCGACTTCTGAAAATACCCACTGAGGAACAACAATAAGTGATGCTACATAATTTAATTTTGACAAGGCGAATGTTTTCATAAGATGTATTTTTCCCATAAGTGTTAAATCTCTTTCTTTCCACCATCCTAAAAGACTTTTTATCTTACTTAATATTTCTTTAAAATTTAAATTCTCTTTTGCCTTAACATCTAAGGAAAAATAAATTCCTAATATTTTGATTTCATGGAGAAAATTCCCAAACAAATGAATATTTGGCCTATCTTTTTCCTCCCCAAGCCATAAGAAATTAGTCTTCCCTTTATTTATTTTGAGACCACTTATTTTCCCAAATTCATCAAATAAAAATTGTAACCTTTTAATTGAACCCTCATCTTTGACAAACAGAGAAATATCATCCGCGTATAAAATTTGTTTTATTTCATTTTGACCAAATTTAATTCCATTAATATCCTTATCTTTTCTAATAGCTCCAGCTAAAGTTTCCATAGCTAATAAAAATATATATGGAGACAGAGGATCACCCTGCCTCACACCCCGTTTGATATTAAAGTACCCCGTTGAGTTTCCACCGTTCATAACACAGCTACTGATATCCGTGTACAAGTCTTTAACCCAAAATTGAAATGAATTCCCGAAACCAAATAATTGCAGAATTTTAAATAAAAAGATATGCGCTACCGAATCAAATGCTTTCTCAAAATCCACCGCAACTAGATAACCGCAAGGATGTTCCAATGCATGAAAAAGAATGTCATCTATTATTCTTACAGCTGCTCCGATATTTCTGTTTTTCATATAGCCTACTTGATCATGATGAATAATTTCCGGTAACACCTTTTGAATCCTTTTGGCTAATATTTTTGATAAAATCTTATAGTCAACATTTAACAAAGTAATAGGTCTATAATTTTGAACATACATACCATCTTTACCTTCCTTCTCTATAAGTGTAATTACTCCTTGCTTTTGAGATGTAGACAGTTCCCCCCTATTATATGCCTCATTTAGCGTTTCAACTAAAATATCTCCTAAAACTGGCCAAAAAGTATTATAGAACTCCACAGTAAATCCATCATTTCCCGGAGACTTATTAACTTTCATTTCCTTCAAAACTTCATAACATTCATTTTTAGTTACTTCACCTTCACATAAATTTCTACTTTCTTCATTTAATTTGGGAATACCAGATAGAAACATCAACTTTTCATCTTCACGAGTACCACAAGCAGAATACAATTTTTCATAAAATGTTCTAATAATTTTCAAAATCTCATTTTTATCTGACACTATTTCTTTCTTTTCATTGTATACTTCTTTGATAACACTTTTCCTTTTCTTAGATTTCAACAACTGTTCAAAATACTGTGTTTTCTGTTCTCCCTGTTCATACCACTCTGCTCTTGACCTGATTCTCAGACCTTGGCGAGAATAATCATACAAATTGTTTAGTGCTGTTTTTTTCTCTTCAATTTCATCCGTTATGAATTTTGCAGGTAAAGTCAATAATTGAGTTTGTAAATGACTTATTTCTGATTCTAACTTTTCTATATCCTTTCTCCTTTGTTTTGCCTTCTCCTTCGAATAATTGATTATAATATTTCTCATTTTCATCTTTAAAAAATCCCAAAAAAGTAATTTATCCTGGATTTCTGGAATCAATTGTTCCCTTAATTGATAAATTTTCTCATTCAACATATTAACAAACTCAAGATCTGCACATAAACTATTATTAAATTTCCAATAAGATTTACCAAATGAAAATTTATCTGCTAGATTCTTAAGTTGTAACAAAATACAAGAATGATCAGGTGTAATTGACGTAATGATATCGCACTTATTAACCAAATTAATTAAGTGCATTAGAGGAAAAAAACCAATAGTCTAAACGACTTTGAACGATTGGCCACTTTTGCCTAAAAGTAAATTCCCTTTTATCCGGGTTTCTTTTTCGCCACACATCTTCTAGCTCATACCTTCTCAAAAATTCTTCCAATTTCTCATTAAACTTAGTTTTTATGATATTCTTTTGCCCCATATAATCTAATTTTCCATTCATAAGTATATTGAAATCTCCCCCTAAAACTACGAGCTGAGAAGGATCATACAATTCCGCTATCTTAGTATTTAGCTTATCCAAAAATTCAAACTGTGTTTTTTTCTTTATCTCTAGTTGGGAAATATCAATTACCTACTAATATTTTCACGCTTCTCAGTTCTCCCTCCAGTAATATATAACGCCCATCTTTATCTAATAAAACATTCTCAAATTTAAACTTTAAATTTGGGGATAACAAAACTAAAGTTCCCCTACTATGGTTTGATCCATGGCTGAAAAACATTGAGCCATCCCACTCTGAGCTCCACCTTTCCTCTACATCAACAGTACTATAAATTTCTTGAAGAAAAACAATGTCACTTCCTTTGCTTTTACACCATGCAAAAATGTTATTCCTCTTAGCCCTATTCCTTATTCCCCGAACATTCAAAGAAATTAACGTAAGATGCTCATTTGTTTCCATTATATAACAAGATTCTCATTATGAATGATAAAGCGTGCATTGGCACAAGACATGAATAATACAAAGACCTCTCCCATGCGTTCCCGTTCAGGCCTCTTCAAGAATTTCCAACGAGTTGTGAGTACAAAGAGAGCACAGCTGATTTGTATAAACATGTAATTAGTTTGAGTGCGAGCAAATAGCAGAACCATCACAGAAAAGGAACCTATGTCTCCTTCCAACTGAACATGTGGTACAAACATTCCAAACACACAACATCTAACATACCTCAACCACGCCCTATCCATATCCCTAGATACCGATCCCTAACCCAGCCAATAAATTGAGGAAAAAAACAAAAGTGAAAAAAACTATATGTAGCTGGCGAGTGGCGATATATGCAGACTTGCATTGACATTCAGCCTACACGCCCCAACAAAATTTTCATTTTTATGAGTATCTTGCCTATAGCCTAGATAGCTTATGACAGTTGCAAAAGTAAACCTCATAAAATCTTAGATAATAGAAAAAAGTCGAAACCCGCATAGTAGTGAAGGACATGGTAATGACATAGTTTATATACCGCAATGAAGTAAATCTCATTATGATATTCAAGTACGTCATCCCTTTCCAATAGCAAATATTTTTAAAAACAATACATGTATTTCAACCAGCAGAACAAAGGAGAAACTAATTATTTTATAATGTCCTTCCAATCGAAATAAATCGCAATAAATAAAATATGTGACCCTGCACCTCAAAACAAAAACAAAAAGTCGCGAACATGAATTTCCACATATAAAGACCCCACTCTGAAAGAGCAGACCCTAAGCCTTAAAGATGTACAACTCAAATCAAATGGACTTTGTTCTGTTATGTTAGATGTTAAATGAAAAAGGGATTCCAAAAACACACCCAATCACATCACTCTACCAAAAATGTTCGAGACAAACCGCTAAAAAACACACCCTCCTGCCCTTCCCACGATACCAAATTTTAGCATATCAATGCAAAAGAAGACCCGCTCCCTCATGAAAAAATCAAGTCCGGCCAAGCCGACCCACCCCACTCACTTTCAGTCCCCACGCAAAATCAGCGTGTGCGACCCCACGTTCACCCCGAGGTGCACGGTCACATATATACCAGATGCACTACAAATTCCGCCCAGTACCGCACTGAGTAAACGGGGGTATGAGTATTATACAGAAAGGGGCAAACAACTGCAGAGTCAACCATTGGGTGTGTGCCGCTTTGAAATGCAAAATGTAAAATTCATTAAATATCTGCCCTCTATAAAAAAGAAAACCAACATGCAATACAAAATCATAATTACACAAACACACTCTCATCGGTGAGGTACACCCAGTGAGCTTGTGTTTTATACATAACCTGGGTTATCAAGAATGACACCCAGCCGCACTGTCATTACCATTTTCTTTTTAAAATCTAAACAATAGCTACATTTTTATGGTTGCCCATTATACATCAGTTCAATATTAATGTATAATACACTTTCAGGCACAAGTTGGTTGAATACAAACAAAAAAAAAAGAAGAAAAGAAAAAAAAAAGGTAAAAAATCCACCCGCCATCCCTGTGCCAAGAATTACAGTTGCAATACCTTTGCACACATACACTGATGTAGTTCATGATGCATCAATCTTTTCATGCACATTTTCACCCAAAGGATGCACACTAATAAAAGGTTGACAGAGATATGTGCGTTTCCAGGGTCTCAAATTTACCAATTGAACCTTTCTAGTCGGGCTGGAGTCATTCGACCGACCCATCTCCCAAATACATTCAGGCATGCACCTGGGACCTACATTGTAACCAGCACGTATTTGTACCTACTAAATAGGACCAAATCACTTTGCTCCTACACATATAACAACTTATAACTTTTGTTATGTTAAACATGATTTCATTTGAATATCAATTGTCCTGATGGGTAACCATTCCACTTCCAAGAATGTGCACTTACATAAACATGCAAAGTATATTATAGTCGCTTTCTTTGGCCAAACAGCTTCTGTCTATAGGTCCTTCAAATACATGCCACTATGGTCTAAAGTGCCAATTTGAATCAAAAGCATTATACAAAGTATCAGATTCTATACAATTTTGTCAAAAAAAGCACATATTTTATCAAGGTCCTGGAAAAACAATGATAAGGAACGTAGAGATTATGTCTCAGTATTCTAACGAAATTTGGTATTATAAACAGATATCTATAAAAGTGTTTCAGGACAAGCATTTAGAATGCAGTTAAAGTAAGGATGCAGATTGGAGCGCCGGAGCGTGGCAACAATGCTTTCAACAATGCTATCAACATTCCAATGCAAAGTCCTGCATCGCTCGCATCCCAACATGGATCCCAAATGATCGACCTATTGAAATAAAGACCAGTCAAGTATGAGTCAAACCTGAATTTTCCCGAGGCGAAGTGTGAATCAAAGAAAAAAAAAAAGAAGAAGAAAAAACCCAGAAAGGTTTTTTTTTCTTTTCTTTTGAAATAGACATATTGACACAGTCTAGCTACCAATATCATTATTTGGCCATTTTGGTGACAGTTCAGAGTATAATAAAGACCTCATGCAGGATGCATGTTATGCAGCCCAATTTAATACAGAAAAGTGATCATATAATTATCAACATATTTCTTCGCCTTCTCTCAAGAGGAAGAATAATCAGCATACGCACTTAGTTGCTTGCTATACACACAAATAAAATCAGTCGAAGATGGTTATGTCAAAAAGGTACTCCATGAAACTGTGTGTTTTCAAAGCTTCCACAAAGCAAAAACTATAATTCAATGACCTAATTTACTTTGGAGATCCATTTTTGTATTCATATATTCATGAACTCATTCAAAATAGCTCCTTGGGTACAAAAATTGGAGATTTACCAACAAAATATACTTAATAACGGTTATGCCCGCAAACCAACTGCTCGTCTATCAAAAAAAATATATCTCATTACATCCTATCAGAATATTTACGGTCTTGATCCTCGCTCAAATCCAGACTTCTCTATTCCACACCTTTTATAATAGTTATAGATTTAATTAAGGCATAACCAGGTTTGTAGAATAAGTCGGCCTAAATTACAGAACTCATTGTTGGTAGTAGAAATAAGGATACATACATGCAGACCAGGCGCGCCGGAAGCAGTTTTGGATTGGGGGGGGGGGGGGGGGCAAACATTGGAGGGGGCTCAGGATTAGACCATGCATATGTGACACAATATACACATACACACACACACACACACACACACGCACACACATCTATTATATATATATATATATATATATATATATATATATATATATATATATGTAAAGCGGCGTACGGTGGGTCGAAACATGGGGGGAACCATAAAGTAATTTTGACGGTCTGTATGCTTGTGCGTGTGCGCGAGAGCAATAATGGGACTACAATACATTACGGAATGTGATACATTCAACAACGCAGTCATTGAGGAACATTGTAAGTTTTCCTTACATGGATTATGGAATGACGGTGTGAAACGATCGACAAATTATATACTGTCAGCCAGGCGCGCCGGAAGCAGTTTTGGCTTGGGGGGGGCAAACATTGGAGGGGGCTCAAGATTAGACCATACATATGTTACACAATATACACATACACACACACACACACACACACACACACACACGCACACACATCTATTATATATATATATATATATATATATATATATATATATATATATAGAAAGTGGCGTACGGTGGGTCGAAACATGGGGGGAACCACAAAGTAATTTTGACGGTCTGTATGCTTGTGTGTGTGTGCGTGAGCAATAACGGGACTACAATACATTACGGAATGTGATATACATTCAACAACGCAGTCATTGAGGAACATTGTAAGTTTTCCTTACATGGATTATGAAATGACGGTGTGAAACGATCGACAAATTATATACTGTCAGCAACATAAGGTGAATGGCATAACAATAAAAATGCGAGCGAGCGAAGCGAGCGAGCTTGAAAATTTTGATATTCTACAGTTCCAAAACTGGAGTTTTAATTGTATAGCTATATATTTCGCTTTGGAAATAAATGGGGGCGCATCGGGCGCAACAGCTGGCAATTATTGGCAGCAACATAAGGAGAACGGCATAACGATTGAATGCGAGCGAGCAAAGTGAGCGAGCTTGAAAATTTTGACATTCTACAGTCCCAAAACTGGGGTTTGCAGCTATATCTTTCACTTTGGAAATTAATGGGGCGACGCATCGGGCGCAACTGCTGGCAATTACTGGCAGCAACATTAGGAGAATGGCATAACGATTCAATGCGAGCGAGCAAAGTGAGCGAGCTTGAAAATTTTGACATGTTACAGTTAAAAAACTCCCGCTTGTAGCTATATCTTTCGCTTTGGAAATTAAGGGGGGGCATCGGGCGCAACTGCTGGCAATTACTGGCAGCAACGTTAGGAGAGTGGCATAACGATTCAATGCGAGCGAGCGAAGCGAGCGAGCTTGAAAAATTTTGACATGTTACAGTCCCAAAACTCCCGTTTGTAACTATACCTTTCGCTTTGGAAATTAAGGGGGGGGGGGGCATCGGGCGCAACTGCTGGCAATTACTGGCAGCAACATTAGGAGAGTGGCATAACGATTCAATGCGAGCGAGCGAAGCGAGCGAGCTTGAAAATTTTGACATTTTACAGTCCCCAAACTCCCGTTTATTTATAGCTAATATTTATCTTTCGCTTTGGAAATTAAGGGGTGGGGGCATCGGGCGCAACTACTGGCAATTACTGTCAGCAACATTAGGAGAATGGCATAAAGATTCAATGCGAGCGAGCGAAGCGAGCGAGCTTGAAAATTTTGACATTCTAGAGTCCAACAACTGCCGTCGTAGCTATGTTTTTCGCTTTAGAAATTAAGGGGGAGGCGCACCGGGCTCAACTGCTGCGAGCGAGCGAAGCGAGCGAGCTTGAAAATTTTGACATGTTTACAGTCCAAAAGCTGCCGTTTGTAGCCATATTTTTCCCTTTTATTCATATATATACATATTCATTTTATTTTCTTTGTTTTATTATTTTTATTATTATTATTTTTTTATTTTTTTTTTGGGGGGGGGGGCTTTTTGGGGGGGCAAAAATGCGTTTTGCCCCCCCACTTTTTGGATTGGGGGGGCGGCCGCCCCCCCTGCCCCCCCACTTCCGGCGCCTATGCAGTGTCAGCAACATAAGGTAAATGGCATAACAATAAAATGCGAGCGAGTGAAACGAGCGAGCTTGAAAATTTTGATATTCTATAGTTCCAAAACTGGAGTTTTAATTGTAGCTATATATATTTCGCTTTGGAAATAAATGGGGGCGCATCGGGCGCAACTGCTGGCAATTATTGTCAGCAACATTAGGAGAATGGCATAATGATTCAATGCGAGCGAGCGAAGCGAGAGAGCTTGAAAATTTTTACATTCTAGAGTCCAACAACTGCCGTCGTAGCTATGTTTTTCGCGTTAGAAATTAAGGGGGAGGCGCACCGGGCTCAACTGCTGGATGCGAGCGAGCGAAGCGAGCGAGCTTGAAAATTTTGACATTTTACAGTCCAAAAGCTGCCGTTTGTAGCCATATTTTTCCCTTTTATTCATATATATACATATTTATTTTATTTTCTTTGTTTATTCATTTGTTCTTATTATTATTATTATTATCATTTTTTTGGGGGGGGGGCTTTTTGGGGGGGCAAAAATGCGTTTTGGCCCCCCCCCCCACTTTTTGGATTTGGGGGGGGGGGGGGCGGCCGCCCCCCCCCCCCCCCTGCCCCCCCCCCCCCCCACTTCCGGCGCCTATGATGCAGACTCTCAAAGTGAGTCTGTGGCAGTGGGGTTTACCAGTCTGGCGCTGTCATGACTCGGCAAATTGTAGTTAAACTTTGTGTCAAAATTAAATAAAATAAAGCAACACCATAATATATCTGAAAAAAAAAATGCAAATTTCGACAGGCACCTATTCAATAGTAGATGGTGACTCCCAACTTGGTTTCTATGTATAGTCTTTTTTTTAATCTCTGCATATATCCACATCAAATTCACTGCCATTTTAATCCAATTAATAAAAATCAATTTTTAGTCATATTCATGATGAAATTTTCAGATCATACTAACTACTATTCATAGGGATTAAGCCTCACTTGCAATGCCTTATTCCTTCCAAGTGTAAAGTTTGCTTTCAAGTTTCAGTAATTCAGTTACAACGCAATAATATGAACTATGGAAAGCTGCATGAAAATGAATGTTCCAATTGGTGCTAAAGATGTTATCTACTCACACATTGATGTAATTAATCCGTAAAATCATTCCATCTGGTTGTTCCTCTTTCCTTCCACTGCAGGATGACACTTACTCCCTTCACAAAAATCTTGGTTGCGAGGCCTTTTTCCTTACGGAGCTTGTACGCTTCTTTGGCGAGCACTGCGCGACGGGCTTTCATACTGGGCGGCAGGTCCGTCCGAACGGTGACCCGCGGTTGGGGGTTGGGGGCTGGGGGTTGGGGTTTAGCGGACGTTCCAGGCTGGGCGGTATCCCTCGTGCGCCTCCTCTGCTTGTCTTCAAAGGCCGCTAAGATTCGGTTTCTGTCGTGCATAAAAGCGAATCGGGCGATGATAGGAACGGGCGCCTGCCGGGCAGCTTGGGAACCATCCTCCCTCCTCGGCAGCCTATGGGCGTTGGCTAACGCTATTCCGGAAGCCGCTGAGGCATCAACTCCAAGGGCCACGAAAGCCTTTTGAAGCACGTCAAACACATTTTCTCCTTCCGTTTGTTCTAATCCATAAAATAGCAGGTTAGATTTCCTATTATGGATTTCCATTAAGATGATTTTCTCCTCTAATGACGCAATCTTTGTCTGAAGCGATTTTTCTAACTCCGGCAACTTTTTCTTCTCAATGTCTGAGATTTGGTTTGAGTTAAAATCCACAGTGGTTTTAAGTTCTTCAAACTTCTGATTGATGGCTACCACATCAGCCGAAATCTTGTCTAATTTCGTGGTAAGAAAGTTCTTGAAATCCACGATACTGTGATGCAGGTCTCTTACACACACAGACACACACACACACATACACACACACAAATCGTTCGTGGCTATATAGCCTTGTGAAAAGTCTTGAAATAAAAGGATTTTATCGTACACTTAAAATCATTCTTGTGGATAAGGGACCATTCTAAAATTTTCATTGTACAGTCCACATCTTTATAAGTTATTACAGGGTAAAAGAAATGTAATAAACACTGAATAGAAGAATATTGAAAGGTTATTAGAACGTAAGTCATATGGGTCTCTCTCATCGTTCGACCACAAATCCAGTCCAAATATAAGTTAGTCTGATAAGAAAGAGTATTACGAGTTCAAAGGTATAAATTTGATCGAAATCGGATCAAAAACAAGGAAGTTATGACATTTTGAAGTTTCGCTATTTTTTTTTTTGGGGGGGGGAACAGTTCTTGGACAGTAAAATGAACACGCAAATGGCAAAGTGAGCATGTCATTCCCTCACAACTTACCATATAGTTTGTACATAAAATTCTGAAATTTCCTATTTTTCATTCAAACGCAATTATGCCCGAGGCTCGAATCCTCGTATATCTAACTGATCACTATTGTGAAGTTATTCAACCAGCAATAACGTCACGTTACAGACTTCAATGACAGAAACAATGAATTTTCGTCTTTTTTTTTTTTTTTTTGGTGTACACGATCAATGCAAAATTGTGAGGGGTATCACATGGTTAGCTCACTCATTTGCATATTCATACCCACTGTACAAGAACTGTTTTGGAGAAATTATGGAAACTTCAAATTTTCATGACTTCCTTATTTTTCTTCCAATTTCAGTCAAATTTTTACCGTTGAACTCGTAAAATTATACTCTTTTTTATCAGACTAACTTACATTTGGACTGGATTTCCTCTTTAAGGATTGCCTTTATTAAAGAAGTGTAGGCCTACTTCTTATTAGGCTTATAGACAATCCTATGGAGGAACTTTTGTAAGTGAAAGATCTGTTGCACACTCTTTGATGAAAATTAAAAAAAAATATTAAGAACAATTTGCAGATGGTCCCAGTCGCGCGCGTCATATAGCATGTATACATGTCGGCCTATATTATTTCACGTTTTCAACATCTGAACCATGCCTTATGTCGATATTACTATTTTCGCGAGCAAATTATGTTTACATCCATATATATGTATCCTAAAAGATAGAATACTGTTAAGCTCTCTTTAGCTCTCTGAAGGCGGGCGTAAGAATAATAATAATAATAATGAAATTTTTATAGCGCCCTATGCGCTTTACAATCTCATCACAAAACATACATGTACTGCAAGTAACAATTTACTTTCAATACACACACACACACATGTACAAAAAAATATCAATTCACAAATAAATAAGTCTTTAAAGAAGATTTGAATGAGACCAATGAAGACGACTGACGGATATGTTGTGGTATAATGAATTCCACAATCTTGGGGCAGCAACTGAAAAAGACCTGTCACCATAAAACTTTTTATCAACTTTAGGAATGCGGAGAAGGGATTGATGTTGTGATCTACGACTACGTGTGGGGACAGGTGAGGTAATCAATTCCTTGAGATATTGTGGACTGATATTATTCTGAACTTTATAAACTAACGGGAAAATCTTAAATATGAGACGCTTTTCAATGGGGAGCCACACTGCAAAAAATGCGGTGTTAAAAGTGTAACACCAACCGGGTGTCAAACTGTGGGTGTTAAATTTGGTGTTAAATTGACACAATTTGACACCCTTCGGTGTTAATTTAACACCAACATTCTCTCATTCATTGGGTGTTAGATTCTCGGTGTTAAAATGACACCCAAGTGGTGTTACAGTTTTGTCATGAAAAGGGGGTTTTCACTAATAACACCGTATCGGTGTTAGTTGTCCACCAGAGAAAGTCACGTGTTCGCAGTCCGATGATCTCATTGGTTACACATGCCAATGCCTGAAATTTGTTGCTGTGGCGCGGAGTCGTCAACGTCTGTCATCGCGATAGTCAGGTTTTCGATGTCGTCTGGGGCTAAAAATGACATTGAATCTATGATGGTGACTTTGCTAAGTCTGTCAGCGGGGATAAGTATCTTTTAAGGTAATTATTTCCTGGACCAGTTATTTTCTATCATAAACGATGTGCATGATTTTCGTGGATTTCATCGCATATTATAGACAACTTTGTCTTTGCACGCACATAATACTATAGTATACTATGTAGCGCAGTATACTAAGTACATGTAGCCTATACTGTTTGCCATACATAATAGACCATAACACCAACGCGCTGCAGTGGTGCATTGAGTCCGAATTTCGCTGAGGGTTCCTTTGTCCAATAATTGCATTTTAAAAATATCATCAAATTTTAAATATAAAAGGTTCCGTGGCATTTTGTATTGTTATTGATGTAGTTTTCTTACCTCTGAGGCTCTGGTGCGGATCTTTGTTAGCGCGCAAATCATTACCCGCTACTGACGTGCACGAAGATGAAGTTCGAACAATGTTTGTGTGTACATGTTCGTAGGTTTGTACATGTTCGTAGGTATACTGGTACAAGTGTAGGCCCCTAGGCCTACTTTTTTGTAGGGCCTACTGTAACTGATCTAGGTCCAAACTGTTAGGTTTAAATTAGTACTAGGTACTAGTAGCAAATATCGCTCTAAAAAGAGCGTAAATACCCGATTAAAGGGGCTGGGTGGGGGGTTCTCCCGACCCGATTTTTGTTTATCACAACAGGTTACGTGATGTTTTCAGTAGCTACACGTAGGAACGTAGGGGCCTATATAGGACGCTAGTGTTTGCGCGTGGATGTTACGTTAGAATCTACTAACTAGTTTCTAATATGAGTACTACTATTTATGAGTTTGCTAACCGCTTACCGTAAAACGGGGTGAATAGGGACAAATTTAAAGTTCTAATGATTGTATTTTTTTTCATGCAGCCCAGAGATTCAATCTTATGTGGGGATTTTATGTCCACCTAAAATACCTTTAATTTGGTATTGTGAAAGAAAATAAATATTTGGGGGAAAAGTATGTTTTTTGATAAAATGATGCTGTCCCTGTTGACCCCAAATTTGGGGTCAACAGGGACAACACTAATTTTGATCAAAAAAAAGCTGCTTGGAGGCATTTTTTTTTCAATCCATCCAGTGAATTGGATTAAGGGAACAACTACAGAATTTAGAAATGCAATACAAACATTTAAGAGCAATCTATTCCATTGTTAAATCAATCTTTAACAAAAATTTCAACAGCCCAACAAAATGAGCTGATATTAAAAAATGTGACCCATCAGGTCAAAGGTTAAGATTGAAAAGTAAGTCAAAACTTTACTAATCCATTGAATTGCACTCAAATATTAACCCATTTCTTCTTCAAGTGGCAAATCATGATGTACAATCTTATTCATACACTCTAAATTCAGTGTAACTTGACTCTTATGATGTCGGGGATATTTTGGGAGTTCTTACAGCAATTATAAGCTGGCACCTATAGTATGGGTCTGACCCAAACAGATGTGTTATTGGCATTAAAACATGCAGAAGACAGAGAAAAGGGTCATGAAATACAAGTGGAAAAGTCCTAGCCTGCCTTAGGCAGTTAAAAAAATTCCCAAGAGGGTGGGTGGGGCCGGGGTTCCCAGACCCTTCCTCCCCAAGTTAGGGTTAAGACAGCAAAGTTCACTTTCATCTATGTATACAAAAGTGAAGCCACATATCCAAAGATCTTTTGCTCTCTTGTCAAGAGATTTAGAATAAGAATTCACACTTTTGGAAATAGCTGGACATAACAAACATTTCAGAGCAATTTATGGCAATATAATAGTTAATCATACAGAATATTTAAAGGGCCAGTCAAACGACACCATGGTGTCCCTATTCACCCCAGTTTAACTGATTTTTTGCCCAAGAGAAGTAAAAATGTGCTGTCACAAATTCCTGTTGAAATAATTATTTCAAATTTAACGGTGTGTTGTAGGACCTAATAGGCTAGATTCATGAACCTTTTTAGAGAATTTCATTTATCAATGGCAACAGGAACAGAAAAGTTTTGACCGCCCTGATTTTTTTGTGATTTTTTGAAAACTCTTTATTTGGACCTCCAGTACCCTTTAAAAAAATTTTCACATCAGGAGGACCACTTTCTGGGCACTGTTGGATGGTCCTTCCATCCTGTGATAAAAATAAGAAAAAAAGTTCAAGCAAATTTGAAACATGCACATTCAAAAAACTTTTCTCGGTTTTGTCCCTATTCACCTCGCCGTCCCTTTTCACCCCGTTTTACGGTACAAATTTACATTATATAAGAATATGCTCTTATAAAGTTGATGACGTCACATGCATGTAAAACCGGTATTTCCTCCGAGTCCATGTTAAGACTCTAGACTCTAGATCTAAGGTATTTGTAAGGTGCGAGTTCATGGGTAGCGAGAAACAGAATCACAGCCCATATTAATAACTGGCAGTTGTTCTCTGTCTGAGAACTGATCCTAAATTTCACAAATGAGTCAAAATGGAATACATGAAGCATCATCGCTTTTTTCATGATTCAGGTGAGGGAATATACGTCTACTTTGATGGTAGTATTTGTTGAAATAATCTCTTGAAAAAAAAAAATCCATTCTGGAATATGCCTCTTCCCCATACTTATGTTATTGCCACACTTAATGATATTGGCAATAGTGCACTTGAGAATCTTGAAAATGACAGAATTGCAAAAAGACCTTTTATTATATATCTAAAAAACCTTGAAAATGAGAGTAGATCAATTGCAAAATGGCATTTGATTTTTCCATTTCTCCTCAAATAATATTTGCATAAATGTACACTGCATAAAGATGATGAATACCTGGAAGCAGGATATTATTGCCCCCCCCCCCCCCCCCCCCTGGTGGCTAATTAAAACGAACTTGAAATTATGAGCATATCTCAAGTAGGTATATATGATAGAATCACCGACTGAATTCATCTGAAGCCACCTGAACAAAACCCTTTGTTTTCTGCAGTTCTGATCAAATCTTTCATGCACACAAGATAAATCTGTTTCATGCACTTGTATACAGTAAATACACTAGTGCAGTTATGTGGATGTTCAGTACTTTGAATCCTAAGCCAGTGCATCACACTTTGCGCACCAGTTTGATAGTTTGCGGACTTGTAGCCACTTGATAATTATGTATGTTCATGGTCCTTACACTTGCAGGTTGAACAGTACTTCTCACTCCTTCTCCCAGGCAACGATGCCAAGCTTTTTTGAGCAGTGGCCAGTTTTTGGTGGAAGGTCTTGTCAAGCTAGCAAGAGGAAAGCCTTCAGAAACCACAGTCAAGCTGTTGAGTTTGCTGGGAGAACACATGCGGAAAACTGATGTGGATTCATGAGACTTGGAGCAATCATCAAATAGTGTACCACCAGACCTGGTAGCAGTCAGGGTATGCACAATACAAGCCCCTTTTTTATGTTCGAGATGTCTATCCATCCAATATCGTTTCTTGTGTATCATGCCGCAAGTTGAAAACAATCATCTGTGAATGAAACTTAGTAAGGCTATGTAAATCCAGGGGGCGTTCCACAAAACTTGTCATTGGTGACAACTGTTATAAGTAGCTGAAATCTTTGCATCTGACAATACATTTTATCAAACGTTTCCCTGGAGTCGATGAGGGTCATGAGGTCAATAATCAAGGGTCAGGAGCCCTTCATTATGCAAAAAAAAAAAAAAAATGCAGGAAATATCTTGTGACTTTGATTTTTCAAAGGCAGATGAATGGATTTCACCAAACTCAATTGTAATATAAAAGTTCACAGTCACAAATTTTGTAATTTTGTTATTTTGGAGATGCTGATGAAATAAAGAAGAGGTTTTTTTTCTTGTTTTTTTCTTTAAGAAGTCACAACAACCCATGGGTTCATCCTACATGAAGGATCATATGTTTTACTTAATGCTCCCTGATTATGCAGTGCAATTCACTGATAATTTCTGTTGATGCCTGGATACTTTGTTAATGAGTCGTAGAATATATTGTATATAACATGCATTTCTTACAACACAGCATAGAATGTAAGTAACCTGCAAATCCTTCTTGTACTCTATCTGCTTCCACCTGTGAACCAGGGCGCAAGGATTGTGCAAGATTGCTGTGGCTTTGGCTATAGACTACAATTGTACCTTATCCGATTTCAAAAGGTAAGTCTACATGACTATAAGGTTTGTTCAAATATGATGCGACAAACCCCCTGACATTTTTAGTGTTCAGATATGGCGCGCCGAACCACGCCACTTTCATTATGTTAATGAAGGCACATGACTAAAAAAAAAAAAAAATACGATAAAGATAAACTCATGACATTGTATCTTCACTTACTTTTGAGCTTGATTGCACCATAACTTCTTGCCACTGTGTGGCAAAATATATTCCTCTTGCCTCAGTGTTTTTGTTTTGTTTTGTTGCATTTTGATCTGTTTATTTGTTTGTTTTTTACCATCTCATATCGCATTGATTTGTGCACTAAAATGTTGCTGGAGTTTGACTCATCATAATCTGAACAAGCCTTTATGAGTCATTTTGGACAGGCAATTAGAACTCACAGTACTTTGGTATTCTGAAAATGAAATTGATTTTTACGAGTTTAATTGATTTTGCATTTTCTACTTTCTATGATCTGTTTTTGTATTAGAAAAGAAATTAGAGGTCAAGGGAAATTTTCTGATTTTTTTTTTTGTGTTGTTGGACTATGTAATTTATTAAGATCACTTGCTTTTCAATGTTTCACAGGTTAACTTTTTTTTGGGGGGGATGTTGTGAATATTTTTGCGCACTGTCAGGGTTATGTCCTGATGTCGACGAGAACTTTACTCGTGAATGCTTCAAAGTCGATCCTTGAACTTTAAAGATTGTCTTCCCCATATGTAGGCTAAAATTTTGAAGTTGCTTTTTGATCAGTCACGAATAAGAGAAAAGTGATAAATTTCAAAGCTTCTTTAAGAAAAAATAGGTATAAGTGAGTTTTAGTTGTGAAATTATAGTGATCTTTAAGTAAAATGGAATAAGATCCATTTATTATCCTCTGCCAAGAAGTGGTGCCTGAATTGTTATGGTTTGAGTAGTCCATCCCTCCGTGTGTGTGATAGCTTGAAATCTGTTAAAATAATCATAAATGTGACTACATGTAAAATGTGTTAAGCCTATGTATGACTGAGTCTATCAAATTGCATAATGGAATCGAAATAAAGGTCACAGTCAAATTTGTCTAGTTTTTATTTGTAATAGATTCATACAATGTCTGTTTGTTTTTCATTGTTTCCTTACATTTTCAGCCTGATGCTAGTTTTGATCACCACTTGAAGAGGGAAAGCAGAAGAAGATGCAGCTCTTGATGCAGCTTGCTTGATTGAAGATCAGAAGATGCAGCTTGCTTGACAGAGGACGTCAGAAGGATAACATACATGTGTACCAATATTACTTCATTGTTGACCACTTGGTACTACCCTGCCCTGGTGATATCATTCAGAGTGCCTTCGACACATTGTTCAAAGCACATTAAATATGTGTTTTGTCTACGGTATGCAAAACCTCTCATCAACCTTTGGACATTTGGAATTACCCCGAGTTCGTGAACCGAGATCTAAACTTTAAAATAGATAATGAAGTGATGCATTCTTTAGGAGTTCCCACTGAAACTGCTTTTTTTTCACTGTTTGCCATATGAACATGGACTGAGTGATGGACAAACAATAAATTGCGCCCAGGGGGCCTGTGTACGGACATAATTTGATTCGTTCAATGGTTTTAGAAGACACTTGAAGAATCATCATTGTGACAATGAAACAGTGAAGATACTCCAAGTCCAGTTCTATGGAGGAACCGAGATAGAGACTGATGATATACAGTTGATGAAGCAGTACTCTCCATTAGTCGATGACAGTTTTTGATGAGGAGGTGATTACCTTTAG
Source organism: Diadema antillarum (assembly GCF_040938485.1). Taxonomy (NCBI): domain Eukaryota; kingdom Metazoa; phylum Echinodermata; class Echinoidea; order Diadematoida; family Diadematidae; genus Diadema; species Diadema antillarum. Next base: position 54,895 of record NW_027272491.1, on the reverse strand, counting down.
TCCAGGGGACATTGAACAACGACCTTGTAATTTTTACATGTCCTAGTTTACATGTGTCAGTATGGAGTAATGCATTACCATGGTAACATCAAATTTTCATAAAGATTACAAATACAGAATGTGGATCAAGCTACTCAGTTTTAAATCAATTCTGTTGAAATTTGATTGTCCAGAAATCTGTTGCCATGGCAATTGCAGTTTTTAAACAAATCATACAAAATTGTGTGGATCACGCTGCTTACTTAGTTTCTTTTTTTTTAGCATTTAAATTTGAATTTGATACATATGGTCACTATGATAATATGTTATCGTGCAAGACACTTTTTGTGGGGGTCATAAATCCGTTTCCATGGCAACAGCATCTTCATACAAATCATCCACAAGTACGATGTGGATTCAGCTGACTTCCTCAGATTTTGAGCATTTGACTTTAAATTTGGCACATGTGACCACTGTATTATGTACCTCTGGAAATTTTATTTTTCGTCATTGTCAATTAATAGTATGTTGTCAAGTTAATGGTATTTTGTAATGAGAATCGTATAAACTACAAGTGGATTGAGCTTACTCTCTCAATTTTTAGCAATAACCTTGAGATATGACCCCTATATATTGTGACAAGATAAATTCTAGATGTGCAAAACACTTTCTCGTCAATGTTAAACAATGCGTTGCCATGCTAACTTATTTTTTTATTTTTAATACAAAGCAATCGAAGTTATTGTGATTGACTCATAACTCCCTCATGTTTTAGGCATTTGACTTGAAATTTGGCACGTGACCACTGTAGTGCGCTAATGTGCAAATGTCATCTTTTGTATCGGTCAAAGAAAGTGTTATCATGGCAGTGACATTTTCAAATTAAAAACTTACACAACAGTTGATTATGCAATCTCCCTCAGTTTCTGAGCATCTGGCCTGAAATATTGCACAAAGTGCTCATGTAATGGCAACCATCTTTTAAAATAAAAATCAAACAAAAAATACTGTGAATTGGGTGAGCTCCCTCAGTTTTCTAGCATTTGACTTGAGGTTTCGCTCATGTAACCAGTGTAATCTTAAAATGAGTCGCACACTGATCTCACTGTTGAGTAATCTTGCTATGGTAACAACTTTTGTTACATTGTACTTTTTTTTTCAACAAAAGGCATACAAGAATATCATAAATTGAGCTAACTCTCTAAGTTTTAGGTGGGGGTATCAATTACATCCAATTCGAGTTGAAAATATTGGCCCAAGAAGGCCTTATGTGTGTCATTTGAATATTTAAATGATGCGAATTTCACATGCTTGTATCGTCACTTGCAATAGCATTGATCAAAAGAAAGAGTATATTTTTTTTTATGTTAGCATTTTACAACCAGACTGGATGATCTATGTTGAATATTTGAATTATACAGCTGAGTAGGCAATTCAATTTGAATGATAGAGCCAAGAAGATATAATACTAGTATCAATTTCGTTTGAAAATTCAACTTGATAGTGCCAAGAAGGCCAAAGGTATTCAGAGTGAGTATTTAAATTTGACATTTTAGCCTACAATAGCCATAATGTATCTCATTTGCATAGATAATCAAAGAACCAACTGACAGGGTCAAAGGTATTCCATTTTGATACTTATATTGTAGAGATGAGGCTTTCATTACATGTAATAGAATTATTGTGTTTTGTTGTGACAGACAGAATTTATTAAATATTTTGATCAACCTAGTAGCACGTGACTGTCTTTCACCTACTTACATTACTGTGTTATTTTGTGCGATTGAATGTGGAGAGTGTGAAATGATGTCGAGGTATCGACACTTCAAATTGTTAATAAGTTGGCATCACTTGGAATTTATTTCTCACTCTGAAGCGTTGAATCAACACTTCTGTGGTGTCAAATAAACACCGAATAATGCAAACTTATAACACTTTGAAGTGTTAGAATAACACCATGACAGGTGTTGGGGTATAGATTCTAACAACATATAGTGTTGAAGTTACACCGTCATTGGTGTTAAAGGGTGTCAAAAGAACACCAAAGTGGTGTCAACTTATCAATAATCTAAGCAACACCAAAGCTGGTGTTGGTATATTTTAACACCACGGGTGTTGAACTTACACCATAACTGGTGTTGGGATGTCAAATGAACACCATTATGGTGTCAACTTCTTAACACTCTCTTAAGTGTTGAAAAAACACCGAGGCTGGTGTTGGTATATTTTTACACCCTTTAACACCCATGGGTGTTGGATATTTTAACACCAGAGACGGTGTTACTTCAACACCAGGTGGTGTGGTCCTTTATTGAAGTTCGGCCGGTGTTAGATTCAACACCAGTGGTGTTAAATCTAACACCACTGTTTTTGCAGTGCAGTGAAGTTGAGTAAAAGTATGAGAGATTTCACTATACTTGGGGAGCTTTTCAATGATGCGGGCAGCAGTGTTCTGAATCCTTTGAAGATGATAACAATCCGATTGGGGAATATTAATCAACAGACTATTACAATTATCTCCCTAGTATACTAATAACAAAAGAGTGAACTAAAGTGTGAGTGATCTTCTTCGTGAGGTAGTGTCTTAGTTTGCCAAGACATCGAAGAGCAGCTGTAAATAGCAGACTTGCAGACCTGCCTGATGTGTTCCTTCATGGTGAGATGTCTGTCAAGAAGGACGCCAAGACTTCAAACACAGGACGTCATGCAATATGTCGAAATGAATATAAATAATCACATTTTCTCCTTCTTCAATTTTTTTTTCTCCAAATTTCAGAGGGATGACTGCACAGGCCTTCCCCTTACCATTTCTTGGGGGGATGCATCCCCCCGCATCCCCCCCCCCCCCGGATTTACGCCCATGTTGTGAGGGCATCATCATCTTCCCATTTGCATTTTTGTAGTTTTGCGAGATGAGATGGGATCAGTGGTATCCGTGGCATAGAAGGCTCAGCAGAGCCTCGAGAAGGCTCTGATCCGAGCAGGGAGGTGAGACAAAACACCTCCCCGGTCCTACTAATTGACGCAAACTAATGCAAACTAATGCAAACTGATGCAAACTAATGCAAACTGATGCAAACTGACGCAAACTAATGCAAACTCAATGTAATCTCCATGCAAACTCAATGCAAACTACTAATTAATGCAAACTAACGCAAATTACCAATTAATGCAAACTAATACAAACTGCTAGCGGTGAAAATTAGGGTGAATTACAACACCTGGACCTGGCTCTTGCCAGGCCACTCTAGCCCTCTCGAAACAGATATCGATCAAGTAAATCCATCCTATCGAAGAATGACTAACGTCACGTTTACTTCAGTATATCACACATCTCACCTCAACAGTCAACAAAAACTCGAAAAAAAGCCATTTTATTGAAAAATCATCAAATTCATATTTTTGACCAAACAGATGTCGATTAGATTTTAGTTTGCTTTCAAAATTCAGAAAATGTAAAACAGAATGAAGCGCAGAAATACGGACTGTAATGATCGATCATTGATGGCCGACCTACTAATTAATGCAAACTCAACGCAAACTCCAAGCAGGAAGGTCTCACCCATAGCTCCTTGCTAGGATGCTCCAAGACACAACGCTATCCTAGGGTCTATCCTATGTGAAAACCAAGTAATGTCGATTACAAAATGACATCCCGAAATACTGATTAATGCAAACTCGACGCAAACTGCAAGACACAGCGCTATCAGCTGGCTATCCTATGAGAAAACCGCATAAATCGATTATAAATTTCGGAAAATGACACCCCGAAATACTAGCGTAATTCAAACCCCAACACCCAACGTTATCTTCCCACCAACTGACCTAAATCGATTACAAATATCGGAAAATGACACCCTGAAATCTTAATTAGTGCAAACTCAAAGACAAAACGTTACCCTATGTAAAAACGACCTAATTTGATTACAAATACACATATCAGAAAATAACACCCAAAAATATAAAACAAATGTAGATTATTAACAACCTAGGTCTCACAGAAAGTTGGAACAATCAAGCATCAAAGCTCAATCTAGCAGAAGCAAATGTTTAGTTAGCGGCAGATTAAATTACATTTATAAGGAAGAGTGGCGCATAGATGTAGAAAAAATTTTAATCCCCTATGTTTGCACTATCGAATTTTCAACGGCCAGGAGCTTCATTTTAAGAAATACCTCAAGCACTTGAATGTTTAGCAAGGAAATTTTCATGCAAATTCCTGCGTGCTAATCACCAATCCCAACTGTTTCTTGAAGATACAATCAATTCACTTCAATTCAATTCATTTCATTTTAATCGTTCAATAATAATGATAAAAAAGAATTACAGTAAATTCAGCGATACGAAGCATAACAAATACAATATGTATATATATATATATATATATATATATATATATATTTATTTATATATATATATATATATACATGTATATACAGAGAGAGAGAGAGAGAGAGAGAGAGAGAGAGAGAAACAAGAAATAGTACATGATAAATAATAGATAATTGAACATGCATGCAAAGTCAAACTGAAAAGAACAATCGTATAAAAACGTGGCATAAAACCGACTCAATTGGCATGATGTTCAAAACTCCAGAAACCTTCCCTGTTGCTATGTTCCCAGTCTCACCCCCCCCCCCCATTTCAGCCCGCGATAAACTGAAACAACTCAAACCAACTCGCCCTAAAATACGACACAACAAGCAAATTAACACATACAAAAACAATAACAGTGATCGATTATATCATCATCTACATTTCTTTCTACATTCCACCATTTGTATTGCACATAATCACTTTACAATACTGAGATATACAAGATAACAAATATACTGTAATTGTACGTCAATTTGCCAGAAAAAAAATATGAAGGGAGGAGTAACGGTAGAGAAAAGTAAGAAAAATAAGAATGGAAAAGGAAGCGGAGGTATAACAGCTCATTTAATAACATAATCTATATCAAACATCATCAGCTATTACATCATAAATTCAAAAACTGTAAAATCCCAAGATGGTGATCCCAGGTGATGATAATAATGACCCGTCTGTGGCAATGACTGTAAAAATGACAATGATTATGATGGTGAAGCTGATAATGAAGGTGGCGATAATGCTGTCGTTGAGATGATAATGATGGTGATTAAAATCAAGCAAACGTGGGATCTTCAGTGCAGTTTCATTGTTTTACAATACCGTCAAAACCCGATAACTTTCCAAACCATAAATCATCGCAAATTTGTCCCCTATCTATCGCAATTCGTCCATTTGAAAGCCCAAGACTCCACTAAAACACCCGCTCATCACAGAAACAATTCCGACAAACTCCTGCTGACCCCTAACCTCCCTCAAATTACTCAATGACAGTAGTATTCCACGTGAAAACAGTGGAAACAAAATTATCAGATAACGGACAGGCAGGCCTCTGGTAGCCCATTAAAGGGGCAACCTAACGGGCGGCCTCGGGTAGTTCAGCTACTAATGAGTTAACGGGTACTATTAAAAAGTCTAATTGCAAATGGAATGAAAGAATTCAGATATCGGTTTGTCTTGCATTTTGCAGAATGCCGTCGTTTGCCAGATCTCAACCAACAAAAACATTGATGAAGGGGGTGTTAGGGGTCCCTCAAGATATTCACTTTACTTTCCTAAGAATTTTTCCTTTAATTTCTAGGAATCAAATTCCTATAGAAATTAAAGATTTTTTCCCATTGCGATGAGAATAAAAGTGGCGAATTTCAATACCTTTTCATTGCAGCCTCCTATAGTGAACATCGAAAGAAATACTGAATAAGATTTCACAGGAAATACCCGAAATGAAGGTGGATCAATTATTTATTGTGCAAAGAGGGTAGTCATTTCTAGTTAAACCAAGTTTTGTAGTTATATAATGACACATGTTTAGATGATTATTGTCCCTTTCTTAGTTACTGCATAAGCCTTTTCCAGGCCGTGACTTCTTTATCTGTAACGTGTCTTTTCACTCTCCCTCTCTGGCTCTTCATTTCTCCTCCTCTCGCTCTCATCTCCATTTTCCTTCATTCTTTGTTCACTTATCATATACATATTTCCGCACGTCTTTGTTTTTTTTTTTAATTTTCGCGTTGTTTTTCTCAACTATAATATGTGACTCGTATTTCTTTCATTCTAAATTTGTACAGCTGTGCTCATGTCATCAGTTTTGGGTCCTTCTCACTATCCCCCTCCCTTATATTTCTCCCCCCCCCCCGTCATATTTTCCTCGTGTATTAATAGTTCTGCATTTTTTTATATTTCTGTACATTTTCTTTGTTCTTTTCATCAATCGTATTTCACTCTCATTTATTTATTATAGTTATTTTGTATAATTATTTTCAAAGTTACTTGCAACTCTGTTTGCATTATTGAATTGATAACGTGAAATATGACTTGACATTGGACTCCAATACCCAGAATATGGGCTGTTGAGTGAAGTAAAATTTCAACTTTCCACTAATCGCAGCACTGCAAACACGTGAAAGGAAGGTGTCGTTCGATTAACAGGTTCTGAAATGCAAACTCCTGAGCGCAGTTGGTCGTAAAATATGTCTCCCACAAAATAACTGACAATTGCTGTACCGAAACAATCAAAATCACATTAGCTATATTAATAGTTGCCTTTGTATATTAGTACTTCCATTAATGTTTCTTCATAACAACAGATAAAACTAAACAAATTTATATGCAACTTATTTGACACATCGACAGTCTATCATTTGATTTAAGAGACAATTTAGGAATAGAATATCACAACAATGACATGTTTGAAATGTTAAATCCTTCTGTTCGATATCCGCTCCCCTCTTCATCTCTTCTTTTCCTTCTAATCTCAATTTGTGTCATTTATTCCTTCTCTTTCTTATGCTTCCATCACATTTTCTGTTATCAAGCGGGGCTTTAGTTTTAGTTGTTATTGCTATTGGCTTTTTAAAAATACCATTGTGGTATCAATACTTTGTTGTAGTTGTTATACACGTAATAGATATTCTTTTATTTCCATATATAATGTAGTAGATATTGTGTTTCTCAATATTCTTGATTTCAGTCAATTAAAGCAATGATCCCAGGGACATCGATCCGTTTCAATGATGAGTATTGTTCAGGACAATATAGAATATGGAATATGAATATGAAAATGATAGATGAGTTACGTAACATGAATATAGGATACATAAAAAAGAAATTACAAAAATGAATGACGAATGAAATAAAAAACAAATAATGTAATAGGACGTATTGATGAGTGAAAGGGGTAATAAATGACGTCACTAATTTTGATATTCACAATGACGTCAGAGCTTAACTCATTTCACATAAATGACGTCATAGGTTCCATTAATGTAATATCGGGGCGTGGCACACTCTAGCTCTGCACCCCACTCTATGGCCCGAATTCACGAAGGTGGTACAAATGAAACCATGGTTTAAACCATGTACAAAAACCATGGAACGCCAAGTGTCGCACGGAATATTTAATTACGAATTTGGTCATCTCGTCGACAAAAAGACCATTTCGTTAACAAAATCATTTTTACGTGAACGAAATGTTCATTTAGTTACAAAATGTTGTCGTTTCGTTACAAAATAATCATTTCATTGACGAAATGATTGATTTCGTAGCGAAATGTTCCATGCGACACTTGGCGCTCCATGGTTTTTGTCCATGGTTTAAACCATGGTTTCATTTGTACCACCTTCGTGAATTCGGGCCTATGGGTCCTTCGCAAGTGCAAGAAAAAGTGCCCCAACCCCCCCCCCCCCCAAAAAAAAAAAACCCACCCCCTGGGTCTGTGCACTCTTGCCCTGAACCCCACCCCCTGGGTCTGTGCACTCTTGCCCTGAACCCCACCCCCTGGGTCTGTGCACTCTTGCCCTGAACCCCACCCCCTGGGTCTGTGCACTCTTGCCCTGAACCCCACCCCCTGGGTCTGTGCACTCTTGCCCTGAACCCCACCCCCTGGGTCTGTGCACTCTTGCCCTGAACCCCACCCCCTGGGTCTGTGCACTCTTGCCCTGAACCCCACCCCCTGGGTCTGTGCACTCTTGCCCTGAACCCCACCCCCTGGGTCTGTGCACTCTTGCCCTGAACCCCACCCCCTGGGTCTGTGCACTCTTGCCCTGAACCCCACCCCCTGGGTCTGTGCACTCTTGCCCTGAACCCCACCCCCTGGGTCTGTGCACTCTTGCCCTGAACCCCACCCCCTGGGTCTGTGCACTCTTGCCCTGAACCCCACCCCCTGGGTCTGTGCACTCTTGCCCTGAACCCCACCCCCTGGGTCTGTGCACTCTTGCCCTGAACCCCACCCCCTGGGTCTGTGCACTCTTGCCCTGAACCCCACCCCCTGGGTCTGTGCACTCTTGCCCTGAACCCCACCCCCTGGGTCTGTGCACTCTTGCCCTGAACCCCACCCCCTGGGTCTGTGCACTCTTGCCCTGAACCCCACCCCCTGGGTCTGTGCACTCTTGCCCTGAACCCCACCCCCTGGGTCTGTGCACTCTTGCCCTGAACCCCACCCCCTGGGTCTGTGCACTCTTGCCCTGAACCCCACCCCCTGGGTCTGTGCACTCTTGCCCTGAACCCCACCCCCTGGGTCTGTGCACTCTTGCCCTGAACCCCACCCCCTGGGTCTGTGCACTCTTGCCCTGAACCCCACCCCCTGGGTCTGTGCACTCTTGCCCTGAACCCCACCCCCTGGGTCTGTGCACTCTTGCCCTGAACCCCACCCCCTGGGTCTGTGCACTCTTGCCCTGAACCCCACCCCCTGGGTCTGTGCACTCTTGCCCTGAACCCCACCCCCTGGGTCTGTGCACTCTTGCCCTGAACCCCACCCCCTGGGTCTGTGCACTCTTGCCCTGAACCCCACCCCCTGGGTCTGTGCACTCTTGCCCTGAACCCCACCCCCTGGGTCTGTGCACTCTTGCCCTGAACCCCACCCCCTGGGTCTGTGCACTCTTGCCCTGAACCCCACCCCCTGGGTCTGTGCACTCTTGCCCTGAACCCCACCCCCTGGGTCTGTGCACTCTTGCCCTGAACCCCACCCCCTGGGTCTGTGCACTCTTGCCCTGAACCCCACCCCCTGGGTCTGTGCACTCTTGCCCTGAACCCCACCCCCTGGGTCTGTGCACTCTTGCCCTGAACCCCACCCCCTGGGTCTGTGCACTCTTGCCCTGAACCCCACCCCCTGGGTCTGTGCACTCTTGCCCTGAACCCCACCCCCTGGGTCTGTGCACTCTTGCCCTGAACCCCACCCCCTGGGTCTGTGCACTCTTGCCCTGAACCCCACCCCCTGGGTCTGTGCACTCTTGCCCTGAACCCCACCCCCTGGGTCTGTGCACTCTTGCCCTGAACCCCACCCCCTGGGTCTGTGCACTCTTGCCCTGAACCCCACCCCCTGGGTCTGTGCACTCTTGCCCTGAACCCCACCCCCTGGGTCTGTGCACTCTTGCCCTGAACCCCACCCCCTGGGTCTGTGCACTCTTGCCCTGAACCCCACCCCCTGGGTCTGTGCACTCTTGCCCTGAACCCCACCCCCTGGGTCTGTGCACTCTTGCCCTGAACCCCACCCCCTGGGTCTGTGCACTCTTGCCCTGAACCCCACCCCCTGGGTCTGTGCACTCTTGCCCTGAACCCCACCCCCTGGGTCTGTGCACTCTTGCCCTGAACCCCACCCCCTGGGTCTGTGCACTCTTGCCCTGAACCCCACCCCCTGGGTCTGTGCACTCTTGCCCTGAACCCCACCCCCTGGGTCTGTGCACTCTTGCCCTGAACCCCACCCCCTGGGTCTGTGCACTCTTGCCCTGAACCCCACCCCCTGGGTCTGTGCACTCTTGCCCTGAACCCCACCCCCTGGGTCTGTGCACTCTTGCCCTGAACCCCACCCCCTGGGTCTGTGCACTCTTGCCCTGAACCCCACCCCCTGGGTCTGTGCACTCTTGCCCTGAACCCCACCCCCTGGGTCTGTGCACTCTTGCCCTGAACCCCACCCCCTGGGTCTGTGCACTCTTGCCCTGAACCCCACCCCCTGGGTCTGTGCACTCTTGCCCTGAACCCCACCCCCTGGGTCTGTGCACTCTTGCCCTGAACCCCACCCCCTGGGTCTGTGCACTCTTGCCCTGAACCCCACCCCCTGGGTCTGTGCACTCTTGCCCTGAACCCCACCCCCTGGGTCTGTGCACTCTTGCCCTGAACCCCACCCCCTGGGTCTGTGCACTCTTGCCCTGAACCCCACCCCCTGGGTCTGTGCACTCTTGCCCTGAACCCCACCCCCTGGGTCTGTGCACTCTTGCCCTGAACCCCACCCCCTGGGTCTGTGCACTCTTGCCCTGAACCCCACCCCCTGGGTCTGTGCACTCTTGCCCTGAACCCCACCCCCTGGGTCTGTGCACTCTTGCCCTGAACCCCACCCCCTGGGTCTGTGCACTCTTGCCCTGATGTGCAAAATGATATAGAAAATATTTAATTTCTTAAAAGAGACAAACACTCGACCTGACATGACCCAGTATCAAAGAATGTGCCACATTTAGTGGATGGGTTGTAAACAAGAGTGTATCTTGTTTAAACTCCACCCCCTGGATGTGGCACATGGGACATGGTGTTGTCCGGTCGAGTCTTTGTGTCCTTTAAGAAATTAGTATTTTTCTATATCTTTTTGTATAGTCTTGTTTACTACGTTATATGGGACACGCCACGCAGTCACACCAACACACACTATATTTTGAAATCATTTTGTATACTGTGATGTATACAAAGTGAAGTGGATGTCACATTTCACACCTTCACAACTCTCCCGAAATTAGAAGCCTGAATAAATGAAGTTTCTTTTCTATTTCATTTTGTATGCCAGAGTATATAAGATAAATATGTCAAAAGTGCAGAGTGTACAGACCCCAGGGGGTGTGCTGTCACAGTGCTGACTGGATAGGCACTGTGACAACACACCCCCTGGGGTCTGTACACTCTGCACTTTTGACGTATTTGATCTTATATACTCTGCATACAAAATGAGATGGATGTCACATCTCAATCTGGGCACTCTGAAAATAAAGACAAACAGGTTCTGAAAATATTCTTTTAAATTTTCATTTCGTAACGTTATTTCATCTTTATTGCAATGAACTGTACAAGATATCTACAAGATGTCCATGAAGCAATCTGCATTTCCACTAAAGATTTTTTGCTTGAGCAGGTCTTTGAGATTGAGCGATTTTCAAGTCTTAAGGTGAAGCTGTCGTTATTAGAGGGTAAGTCGTGTTATTCAGCCAAATGTCTCGAGGCAATGGTGAATACCGTTATAGGACATGCATCACAAAGCACGTCGCCAGCTATTTTGTTGGTTTCTTGGGAAGAGAATTAAAACCAAAAGAATAGGGTCTAAATTCGTTTATTGGAGAGCCTCCATTCAGTCTTATGGTTTAAGATATTAGTAGATTTATATCGTCTGTCAGGAAATGCCAAAATGGATTGTGGATCTGATCTAAATATCATCTAACCTTGCTCGATGTACAAATGGTTTTAACAGCAGTTCCACCCGAAAGTATATAAAATTACAATTAAAAGCGAAACTTATTCGCAGTCATTTGCCTTCTAAGATCATTCAGATTCTATCATAAAGGAATAAAGTTATCTGGGATGAAGCAAAGAAACAGCCAGTCCCCAAAAAGACAGCAAAGTCACTTACTAAAAACTTTAGATGCATTACCCGGGATCGTAAAAGTCGTCCCCACCGTGCTGACCAATGCGAAGTGGGAGGGGAGGCCCCGGCCGTCGAAGATGGCTCTATGGTCAGCTCTAGTGTAATGGGTTGTTTGAGCGTGGATTAGTCTCGTTGGTTGTATGCCCCACTAAGGCAATGGGATGCTCGGCATTCTGGGTCGTAAACTGGACAAGTAACCTGTAGAAGTATTATTAACTAGAGACATAAAAACATGATATAAATCATAAACTTTTCCGCAATCTACATCTCACTACACTGATCAGAATCGGTATTACTTTTCACTTGTTTTTTTAGTTTTACTTTTTCAAATAAGAAAACCAAACGGAAGTCGAGGATATAGATGATACGGTGGCACATGGCATGTAGTAGCATAGCAATTTTCTATAATTTCTGTCCCAAATATGGAATTCAAAAACCAAAGGCAATGAGAGCTTACAACCAATACATTATCACCGCTTAAAACCGTATTCTGCTAAAATGATGTCCACTTGAGCTAACTGCTAGATTCTATAAATGGTTACGGAACCTGTACAAGAGATAAAAGAGATAAGTGGCATATTGGACACGCCCTATAACGTAACACAAGTGACACAATATATTGCAAGCATAGATTTAAAAGACAGACTAAACTACTAATGGCCCATTCGTGGCGGGTACAGGTGGACTGGTGTTTGCTGCCGGGGATGGCTCCGCGGTCGGTCCAGCAGGTGTCCGAGCTTGGATTGGTCTCACTGGCTGCACGTCCCCCATAAAGGCTGTTGGGACACTCGGCATGGTGGGCTTGTCGACTAGCATTCACCTTTGATACGACAGGTATAAAAGGATAAGTAACCAGTTAATACAGTTTCCACACAAACAATGTTACATAACATAACTTGTAAACATAAAAAAGCATTGGATGCACACATTGTGTGTAGTTTTTTCCTCACTAAGACCATAGATCTATATAGTCTACAGATATTTCGTGAAGCAAATAAATAGATAGATAAAGAAGAGTGTTAAATGTGTTTTACTTATATTCGATTTGAATGCCGGTACAAAGGAGCCAAAGTAGACAGCTGCCCGACTCCTGGGAGAGATGATGTCCACGTAACGGCCGTGTGGTCCTCCCCGCTCCTCACCGGTATGATGTCGGATGCCTTGCTGCAGGGAAAAATGACTCGTTCCTCAGCATGCACGACTCCTCCATGTAGCATAGACTCCTCCAGCGGTGATACAGGCTGGTCTCTATCCACGCTGTCCCCTTTAATACTTTTCACTGACTCTACCCCCTAGCCAATGACAGGAGTAAAAACTATCTTCAACGCCTAAATGAGAAAATCCCTCGTTTTCATTGGTGCTCACAATATCAGCAGTTTCTCAATATATCCTGTCACGCGACCCAAAGTGGGTGCGGTTAACATTCCTAGTCAAGGGATTCCAATCATAAGTCTAATTTTATTCAAATGCATGCGAATTCCCGCCAACTGATGTTATGTGGGGCAGACTATACTAGAAACAATACAAAAGGGACAAAATGTCCATTGACAAAATACCGTGTCTTCATTGGTGCTACGAACAAAATCAGCTGTTTCTTAGGGTAGGCCTGGCCTATCACACGAACCAAACTGGGTGCGGTTAACATTCTTAGTCAAATGATTCCTTTCAAAAGCCGAAATATATTCGAATGCATGCGAATTCTCGCTAACTGATGCTGTGTGAGGCAAACTACTACGAGCATCACAAAATAGGCAACCTAACTACTCGATCGATGCCTTATCGAGAAAATGCCGTGCTTTCATTGGTGCCAACAAAGTCAGCAGTTTCTCAAAGTAGGCGTAGCCTATCACACGACCCAAACTTGGTACGGTTAACGTTCTTAGTCAGTTGATTCCTTTCAAAACCTGAATCGTATTCAAATGCCTGCAAACTCCCACCACCTGGTGCTATGTGAGGCAAGCTACTACTAACATTACAAAAGGGGCAACGTGACCACTCCCTGCCTCATTAACAAAATACCGTGTCTTCATTGGTGCTAACGAAATCACGCAGTTTCTAAAAAAAAAAAAAAAAAAAAAAAGAGTCGCACAAGGATCCAAACTGGAGGAGGTTAACATTAATGTGCTTGCTTTCAAAACATGAATCGTATTCAAATACATGCAAACTCCCGCCACCTGATGCTATGTGAGGCAGGATCCTATCTACGGACGGTACGAAGGGGCAACCTGATCACTCGCTGCCCTAATGACAAAAAATACCGTGTCTTCATCAGTGCTATCGAAATCAGCACTTTCTCAATAGGCGTTTTCACATCAGCCCGATGTTTCGAAATAGCGCGCTATTTTCTGACTTAGGAAATTTTCCCGATAGCGAAATAGCGCGCTATTTGATAATGTGAACCCAAATTGGCGCGCTAATTGTATCGCTCTGATCGAGAATATTTCTCGACTCCAACTCGGGAAATTTCTGAAATAGCGGGATAGTAGCGCGCTATTTGATAATGTGAAAACGACTCGAGAAATTAGCGCGATGAATCAACTATGCCTAGAGCGTGTGTGACCCGATCGATCGAGGCAAACTGCACACAAATCATGAGGAATTTTTGAGAGGGCACACACATTACTGATGCTGTTTGCACATACTCAGCTGTCGAATTAGCTATATTAAAATTTTTAACTATTCGGGCTACCCCCTCTTCGGGCTGATGTGAATAAGAAATGAAATAGCGCTCTAATTCGCAATCGCGAAAAATTTCTCGAGCTTGGATTTTTATCGGGCTGATGTGAAAACGCCTAAAGTCACCCAAGTATCCAAACTGGGCGAGGTTATCATTTTTAGTCAAGTGTTTCCTTTCAAAATCGGAATCGTATTTAAATGCATGCAAACTCCCGCCACCTGATGCTATGTGAGGCAAGGCACTATGAACAATACAGAAGGAACAAGATGTCCTCTGGGTGCCCTATATGGACAATTCCCCGTGTCTTCATTGGTGCGATCGAAATCGGCCGTTCTTGAAAGATGCCTATCACGACGTCCGTCTGAGAGGTGTTATTTGAACAATCTATCCTTTCTTTTTTATGCCCCCAGATTGCTCCGTATCGTTCAGATGTTACACGCTCTATCGCATGTTTTATACTGAATTGCTTTGACCATGGACATTCATCACCCGTTAATTACAGTTTCTGTCAAAAGCGTTACAATGATATTTTAAACATGCTTTCCTACTTGGATCCCATCATAACCGCCGACAGCCTAACTGAAGGAAAACAGGGAGGCGTTATAGAGTGGCTTGGAACATGAAACACCAAAGCCAGAAAAATGCTACTTTTTCAATTGTCATCCTACACACATAGGGCCTACGCATAAATTTGCAAAATCGCGAAGAGATGTCACGTTCATCACTCTATCGTTCAAAACACTGCCCACCCATCATCCACTCATTTTAACAGCCTTCACTTTACTAGGTCACATAATGACACCACAAAATATACTCAATCCAATATTTTGGGATATGCTACTAGCACGAAGAGCTGGCCATTATTAAGAGATATATCTCTTATTGTTAAGAGCAACATAATGAAATTAATTGCATATATATAATATGTCTTGACATACTTCATATCGATGTGCATATCGATCTTCTGACACGGATCCCGATTTCTTTAGAAATCGATATAACAAGATATAACAGGACTAATTAGCGAAATAGCCCGGGGTGAAAAAACCAGAGATAAAACTTAATAAGCGCAAAACTCTGGAAAAACCCTATGGCTATGGCTGAGACCACAGTCGTAAGCATAAACATCAATTAGGTATGTTTCTAATGAATTTATAAATTCGAACGTGCTAGCAATGGAGTGCAAGGCTAGAATGCCTCTTCTTCCTCACCGCTCCCTACACAGGCATCTATCCTCTTTCATATTCAAATTTCCCTCCACTCGCATGACGGATACAATGCATTCCGTCATGCATGCCTGAAAACAATTAAGTGTTCACACTTATGCCGTCTAAACAATATTTGCCAGCTATACTGCGTAACGCAGGCAAATACATTTCTTTTCTAGTAACCACCTGCCTGCGCCACCAAACTGAGTGCAGATAACATTTTCTAGTTAAGTGAATGCTTTCAAAAGCTGAATTTTATTCAAATGCATGCAAACTCTGACTGCCTGTTGTTATGTGAGGCAAGCAACGGTGAGCATTACAAAGGAGGAAAACAAGCAAACAAGTCTCTTCCTTCAAGACAAATTCCTTGTCGTCTCCAGTGCTAACAATCAGAGATTCAGCAGATTTCATACACTATGTTACGCAATCAAAACAGCTTGTGCTTTACATGGGGCCTGTCATATGAATCCTGCAAACTGTGAGAAATTGAATTCTATGATTACTCAAGCAATTATCGGCGCCTGTTGCCTTTGAGACCAACTTCTGTAGACATAACCAAAGGAGCAAGATGTGTAGACCTACTCCCTGCCCTCATGACAAAATCCTTTTCTTCACCAATGCAAATTGAATCAGCAGTCCCCTCCCCCAGCTCCTATTATATTTTTTTATGTAATTAGTCGTAATACTGGTCTTAGCAGCCATATTGGAATTCAAAATGGCGGGCAAACCGTTCGTCAGACAGATCACATTATTCCATTTCCTAACCAAGCGTGTTATGATACTAGGTGTTTCAAAAAACATTTCCCACTTTTGATCATTAATAGTTCAAAAACTATTCATCCGGTAAAACTGTCATTGATATAAATAATAGCTGAATAGTGTACAATTTTGGTTGGAGGTAATTTGAATGTGAAAGCATAAATCAGTTTCATTAAATTTAAGATTGATTTGAAGTAAGGTTTCAGATTTTGGTCAAATTTTAACCCTCTGTACAAAAATTGAACCTTGCACAGGAACCAATGATGTGTATGTGAGTGTGTGCTGACAATGGCCCTGAACAATGGACATGCCTGAACCACCTGTTCACTAGGCGTCAGTCTCGAGCTCCCAGGCACATGAATGCTTAATCAATAATTCATGTGGATTGCCCTGGGCACTGCTAGTCTGGATTCATGCACGGTACAGGATAAAATGCATGCACATGTAAAAAGGAAGCACATGTTGCCATGTGCTTGCAAACACCACATTCCATTCCAGCTGGCAATCATTTTCAATTTTTGCTTCATCACTAAATTTGGAATATAAATAAGCATAAATGATCTAAAGTTCCTCATTTCAATACAACTGTCTACTAATTAAATAGTCTGACAAATTTTTCGCTTTTTGATACAAAGAAATCATTTTTGGTATTGAGTTCAGCAGCATTTATCATTGGGGCGATATGTTTCACAGTAGATTTATTTAAGGCTCCATTTACACAAGTGTATACTCTAATTGATTTTCTTCGCTTCCTGTCACCATGTTTACGATAGAACAGAAGGTATTCCTTGTAATTTCGTATTTCAGAAGTAGGGAGAGCACTGTCGAGACCCAACGACAGTATCGGCAGGCGTTTGACTTTACACAGATACTGCCAGAGGCTGAATAAAGACTAGTTGTGATAGTGGAATTTCTCATGAATAAATAATGAAGCATTCAAACCATAACACATTGTTTAGGACCATTGTCATGGTGTTACCCACACACTCCCATACACACCCATTGACCCCTGTGCAAAGTGAAATTTTGTACAGAGGGTTGAAAATAGAGCAAAATCTGGAACCTAACCGTGAAATTAATCACGGATTTCATGAAACTGATTTATGCTTTCATATTCAAACCACCTTCAACCAAATTGTACACTATTCAGCTATTACTCATATTAATGACAGTGTTATCTAATATATAGTTTATGAATTATCAAGAATCAAAAGTGGGAAATGTTTTTTGAAACACCTAGTACTTATGTGCAACCAATTTCAGCGACATTCGTCATTTAGAACTTAAGATAGGGATTTTCAACTTTTTGGTCGAGGCGGCATACTGAAATTCAAAATGGCGGCCATTCGATATGTTTGTCAGACATTTCAAATCCATCCGTCACATGAATTTGAAGTTAGCATGTCCAAAAGCCCTTGTGTACGAAATATTAATGCCACAAGTCATTTAGAAGCCAAGACAAGACTCTTTAAGCCCTAATTGTTTCTTCATGGCGGCCATGATACTAGAATTCAGGATGGCGGCCGACCCAGTGGTCATGTCTCTTTGATCCTGCATTTTTTTAAAATCAGCGCCCCCAAATACCTCTAGAAACAAAATGTACTCATTAAGATGCACATAATCAGGTGTCGGCGACGATCATATACATCAAAGAAAGACTGCAGTGAACAGTCCATGCATATTAGGTCCATGGTAGGGCCAGCCTCCGGCAAGCTTTGCAACTTTTGTGAATCATAAGCATGCATGATATCTTAATACATTACCTGTCTATTCATATCAACAAAGAAATAAAAACAGCGAACACTTATGCAGGAGAGGAATATGAGCTTTTACGGATTCATCATCTCATCTGATTTGTCTATGGTTGTTCATTATGACTTTGCTGGAAATCATGAAAAAAAAAGCCATGATTTCCAAATTTTCCATAATTTAAAAAACATACATCGTTAACGTGTTTGGTTGATGTCATTATTTTACTTATCAAAGGTCATGTTGAACAAAGACTCGATTTTCCTGTAAATGAACTATAGGGCCTATAATGCAAATGCATGTGGACTTTGCGTTGATTCATGATACCCTCGACGGCATGTGCAATGACCAAATGAATGTCTAAATACATGTCATATGTTTCATAATAGTCTTCTATTATTTTTCTTATACGCCCATAAAAAAAAACCACTTTAAAACCAAGATCCTACCAGTGGCCTTAGTCAGTCAATTAGGTACTAATGATTAATGAAAGAATTTGGAATGCAGCTTTCCCTAGCCTAACTGTCATGCTTCCATGTTCAAAAGACATTGCAGTTGAACACCCAAGTTATGTCCACTATACTGTGAAGATGCATTCCAATGTCTTTTGTCAATAAAGTAGTTCCTGAATTTGGGAGCGTTGTGAATGTCAGGGGGGCTGAGAAAATAGAGGTACATTTATGTACTGTATACAACAGTTTCGTAATCAAAACGTCACTCTGTTATGGCGATCGTGTCTAAAATAACAGCTAATGCTCTCCACTACTATACCCCCCCCCCCCTCCAAAAAAAAAAATAAATAAAATATAGTGTTGGAGAAGGAGTGGAGTCTCTTCGCAATTTGTGCGAATAACATATGGGTTCTATAGCAAGACAAACCCTAACGCTTACCCTAAAGGGGGTATCTCACTGAGCGGCGAACGTTTGCGAACGTAGCGAATTTGGGATTTCGCCAGGGTTCGTAAAGGGTTGCAAAAGGTTCGTTAACAGTCGCAAGAAAGTTCGCAAACGGTTTTTATTGTCGCAAACAGTAACTCTTGTCGCAAAGAAATTTTGAACATGTTCAAAATTTCTTTGCGAACCTTTGCGAATTTGTATTTTCGCTAACAGTTGCAAACATTCGCAAAACATTCGTAAGAATTCGCAAACGGTCGTAATACGGTGTCGCTAACATTTTTATTTGATTCGCCACTGCTAGCGAACAAGTAAGCATATGGTTCCTATAAAAAGCTTCCGAAACAGACAAGGTTCCACTCTAAGAAAGTTCTTGAAGCTCTTGACATCTTCATCATGTAATTGCTACAAAAGCTTTTCATATTGACCAAAGTCTGTCCTCTGCAACAATCACTCTCTGACCCAAACAGTCTTTCTTTTCTTCTTCCTTTCTTGTTTTTCTTTATCTTCCTTCTCTTATGCTGCACGATAGCTGTAGCAGCAGCCTGACAAAGCAGCTCTTGAAGGATAGCAACACGTTGAGCCTCTTCTTGGAAGAAATTTATTTCCATATAATGGAAATCCACCTTGAACGGATGTCACAAGAGATCTGAATTCAGTGGAAGGTTGTACGTTCGTTTTATGGGTCTGACTATACATAATCGCCTGGTACTTTTCTAGGTCCCAGAACACTCGCAAATTGTCTCAAAGGATTTGCAAACAGTTGCTAATATTTGCAAAACTGTCGCTAACATTTGCAAAATTGTCGCTAACATTTGCTAACAGTTGCTAATAGTCGCCACCTGCAGTTAGGTGTTTCACAAACACTTTCGCAAACATTCGCTGAAGTGTTGCTAATTGTCGCTAAACATCGCTAAAAGTCGCTAACTGTCGCTAATGGCAGAAGCGAACCTTGATTTTTCGCAAACATTCGTCAGATAAGTTGGCGAATCTCAAATTCGCTACGTTCGCAAACGTTCGCCGCTCAGTGAGATACCAGCTTTAGCATTTCACTGGCTTTGATGTTCCATGCTCCACGCCGCTCTTCCATAGTGTTTGGATATGGAGACCAAAGAAGAGGTTCTTGATTTAAGGAATTTTTAACTGTATTTCAGAGGAAATATTGAAATCTTGTATGCAACTTGGTGGTAATCGTGTATGGAATAATATTTTTTTCTTCTTCAAATCTCCTTGTTATTAATACCTCCGGACTGAATATTAATATCTCATAAAAAAGGTAATATTCAACAATCTTGCGTATATTTAGTGCATAATATTGTTTGCCGGGTTTAACACTCAATTATCAAATCTTTCGAATTTAGTATTTGGCAATTGCGTGTTTCTGCCTGTTTAGTCGCATTTTACAGTTAAAGAAGTCATGGGCGTCACCAGGGGGGGGGGGGGGTGCGTTGGGTGCGAACGCACCCCCCTTCAGATCCTTAAAGGACAAGTCCACCTTCATATACATAAGGATTAAGAGAATGCAACAATATTAGTAGAACACATCAGTGAAAGTTTGAGGAAAATTGGACAATCCGTTCAAAAGTTACAAATATTTTAAGTATCTGCGCAGTCACTGCTGGAAGAGAAGACTACTACAGTCCATGATGTCAGATGCGTACAACTATATAAGGAAAATAAAAAGAGAATTTCACAAAACTTTACTTTTTGAATAAAGTGCAAATTTCTTCGACTTGCTACTGACGTATGTTAAGGGTAATATTATTCCCCCTGCCTTCTGAAAGAGAGAAGTCGAGCGTTCTTTTGTTATGCGAGAAAAATAGAAATATGTTGAATTTTCTTTATTCTTTCTTTGTATCGTTGTACTCATGTGACATCACAAGCTATTGTAGTCTTTTCATCCAGCCCTGACTGAGCAGAAATTTCAAAAATTCATAACTTTTTAACGGATTTTCCGATTTTGCTCAAACTCTCACTGATGTGTTCTACTAATATTGCTGCACTCACTCAACCCACATGTCTATGAAGGTGAACTTGTCCTTTAAAAAAAAAAAAAAAAAAAAAAAATCAGTCTGCGAGCGACCTCAACGCCGGACGATAAATAATTATTCTTTTCTATCTTTTTTTTTTTTTTTTTGCACCAGGGACCAATAATAATAATAATAATAATAAAATCGTGGGCAAAAACAATTCGCACCCCTGGTTCTGGCAGCACTAATTTTATATAGATTATCTACTATAGTATTCTATACAGTGTTTACTATTTATCGACCGTACGAGGATCCGTACGGTACGGAGCACGTAAACGTTTGCATGTATACGTGTGCTACCTACAAGTATTTAGGATCTATGTATACTTCTGACCAATCCATATTGCCATTCCAAGAGCGAGCCTTAGCCTCATAAGAAAAAAAAAAAATGGAGGGGCAAGCATATCATTTTGCCCATCCCCCCCCCCCCCCCTCCGTAATTCCAGAGACGAGAAGATTTCCTTACCTTTTTTTTTTGTGACAGAAAAAAAAAGTTGCCCCCATAAAAATATTGGAGGGGCAAGCATATGCCCCCTGCCCAATTATTTCACCCAAAAGCAGTGGCGTAACTACGGAGGGGTGGGGGGGGGGGTGCCCCCCCCCCCCCATCCGCTGGTAAAAAAAAAAAAAAAAAAAACTTACCAAAATAGTAATTCAAGCGTTACTAAACTGCTTTTGAATGAAAGGGTGATCAAGAAATAAGATATTTTTCTATGATTTCTTTTATATCATAATCAAATAGGTATATAGTGTGAAACATTGTTCAAAAAGCCCAGACCCGACAAAAGATTGTGATTCAGCGTGATTCCTGGTTGGCATTCTGCATATAAGCAGGATGTGCGCAGTGTACTCAGAACATCCGAACGGCAAAAAGAGTTGCTACAATGTTGCGCAATGTGATGTAGAATGTACACCTTTGTACCTATACGGTTCGTTATATCAAATCTAGATCATTGATTTTGCATTGTTGCTTTACATACTAGTCTATATAAAAATGTCTTGCATTGCCAATAAAAAGACTTGACCTGGGCTAATTCCTAACTTCTCCATGTATAATACACACACACAAACAAACACGCACAAATAGGGATGACTGTAAAATGTCTCAATTTTCAAGCTCGCTCGCATTTTTATTCTCCTGATATTGCTGCCAGTAATTGCCAGCAGTTGCGCCCGGTGTGCCCCCTTAATTTCGAAAGCAAAAAAGATATAGCTTCAAACGGCAGTTTTTTTACTGTAAAATGTCAAAATTTTCAAGCTCGCACTTAATCTTTATGCAATTCTTCTGATGTTACTGCCAGTAATTAGCATTTGCGCCCGGTGCGCCCCCCCCCCTTAATTTCCAAAGCGAAAAATATAGCTACAAACGTGGCAATTTTTTTTACTGTAAAATGTCAATTTTTTCAAGCTCGCTCTCTTCGCTCGCTCGCATTGAATCGTTATGCACTTCACCTGATGTTGCTGCCAGTATTAAATTGCCAGCAGTTGCGCCCGGTGCGCCCCTCCCCCTTAATTTCCAAAGCGAAAAGATATTTTTGATTTCGATTTGATTTCGATTTATTTTCATATTTCTCGATGAAAAAATACATCAAATATAACAAAATTAAATGAAGTACATGATATCAAGCTGGAGACATACATAAAATATTGCAAATATATAAAACATATAGTGGTCGATCTATGACGTTTTGAATCTGTGAATGGATGCTAAAGAAATATGAAGGAACCTACTTAAAAGCGAGCTTGTTGAGCGTAGGTCCCAGTTAAAATCGAGTTAAAGATTAAGATGGGGAGCACGGGTACAACATTGACCGAAACATAGAGAAAAAAAAAGTACATTTATACAGTTATATAGCAAATTCTTCTCTAATACAGATTTGGGGTCGGATAAGCCACATGCTGTAGGCGGATAAACCATTGTCGTTCTGGCGATAATAACAATATGACTCAATATATGATAACAATAATACGGTTAAAAAATATTAAAGATTTATACATTGCGTGTATTAAGGAGGGAACACATGCACCTGCAAATCCCCCCCCCCCAGAAAAAAAGAAGACATTCAACAACCAGTTACAGTGCAGAAGGAATTAAAATACCAGCTGTTACCTCGCCCCAAAATGTCTTAGAGAAGGAAGAAAATGCAATAGGTCATAGACACAGTGACAGAATTTGAGGGCACAAATAGCTCGTTTTAACATAACAACAACCCTGGAGTACGGTACAGCGGGATAGTCCTGTACAGCACAAAACAGATTTCAGTGAGCTGAATTAATGTAATTATTCAATAAATACTGTCTTAATTTGCATTTAAAGGATGATAGTGATAAACAGCCTGTGAGTTCGGAGGGGAGATCGTTCCAGTATTTCGGTCCCGCATACATAATTGTTTTCATCGCGAAAATTGTTCGAGTATGTGGAAGGTGATAAGCGTCCCGTTGGCGGGTGGATTGTGAACTGAGTAGTTTCTTTTGAACATGTGAAGAAAAACATCAGGAAGATCATTCGTGGAGTATTTATACATGAAAATACCTAGGTTGTAATCAAACAAGTCAGGCAATTTCAAAATTTTATTCTTGTGAAAAAATTCATTTGTATGAGATAGATATCCAGCGTTATTGATAATTCTGATGGCGCGTTTTTGGAGGAGGAAAAGCGAATCAAGCAAAAATCAGGACGAATTACCCCATGCAAGAATTCCATAGTTGAGGTAAGGGGAAATCATTGTTGAGTATATAATTTGTAATATATGTATGGGGAAAAAAATATTTCAGCTTATTCAAAATTCCTATGTTTCTGGACAAAATTTTACTTAAATAGTTAATATGGGTCTTCCAGGATAGATCACTATCAATGTAAAGTCTTAGAAACTTAATACTATCTACCTGGTTTAAATTGATGCCATTGATCTTAACATAATCAGAAACAGATTGCAGAGAATTGCTGAACAGCATGTAATGAGTCTTATCAATATTTAGTGACAACTTATTTGCGTGGATCCAGGACTGAACAAGTTTCAGTTCATTGTTTAACATATGTATAAGCGTGTTAGAGTTACGATGTGAAAGAAATAAATTTGTGTCATCAGCAAAGCATATGAAAGAAAGAATCTGAGACGAATTTTGGAGGTCGTTTATGTACAAAACAAATAATAATGGGCTAAAGAATATGGCTAAGAACGGCAGTTTCTGGCCTGTAAAATGTAACATTTTCAAGCTCGCTCCGCTCGCTCGCATGTAATTGTTATGCCATTCTCCTGATATGCTGCCCGTAGTTTGTCGTTTCACACTGTCATTCCGTAATCCATAATTATAGGAGGGACAGACACCTCCCACAACCTCACCCCGGTGCTCGTTCCGCTTGCTCGGGCTCGGTCGCGTTCATGACATCAGTGTAAGAACTAATAAAAGAAGTTTATTTAAATGATATCATTTATAGGCAAATTTTTCAATAACAATTTACTTCAAAATGTATTGATACCTTAAACAAGTCGGACTGTTTCAAGTCGATAAAACACGCAAAAAACTTGCATCAAATTGCACTATTTACAACATCGAAATGCAAAAAGTGCTCAACGTGGGAGGGGGACACTCCCTCCCACATGCTCCCCCTCGTTCACTCCTCTCGCTCTTGCTGGCCGCGTTCATAATATTCAGTGCAAATATTAAAACAGGAAGTTTATTTGGATGATACTATTTTAAAGGTAAATTGTTCAATAATAATCGACATCAAAATATACTGCTACCTTAAACAAGTGGGACTGTCGATAAAACAAGCAAAACATGCATCAAATTGCACCATTTACAATATCAAAATGCAATTTCCGTTCTAACCGTGGGAGGGGGTTGGCCCCCTCCCACACCCTCCCCCCTCGCTCGCTCCGCTTGCTCGGGCTCATTCGCGTTCATGACATCAGCGTAAGAATCAATACAAGAAGTTTATTGAAATTATATAGTTTATAGGCACATTGTTAAACAACAATTTCCATTAAAATATACTGCTACCCTAAACAAGTGGGACTGTTTCAAGTCGATAAAAACAAGCAAAAAGACTGCATCAAATTGCACCATTTACAACATCAAAATGCAAAAAGTTCTCAAAGTGGGAGGAGGGGGGGGAACAACAGGCACTTCCACACCCCCCCCCCTTGCTCGCTCCCTCGCATACTAAACCCCCCCCCCTCCCTCCAAGATGAAATCCTAATAGCTACGCCGGTGCCCTTTTCCTACTTGGTTTCCCTAAAAACAAAAACAAAAACAGTAAAAGTCTAGGATTGAGAGCTTCCTATATTCCAAATGTCTGTCCAAAAAATCTCGTTACATTTAGTGTCAAAGCGCACCCCGTGAAAAAAAGCTGGTGACGCCCATGGAAGTACATATTTTACTACATTCCTTCGTGTGTCCTATATAGATTTATATTCTTTGCACATTGTACAATTGCTGCTGAAAATATTGGAGGGGCAGTGCATTGTAACTGGCTAGGATGTTGTATTTTAGGAATGATGCATACTTAAACAGAAGTGCTGTCTTCAAAGGTGAAAGCAATTTATCAACACCTGCGGTAGAGTGCATAACTTCTCGGCGGCACGGAGCATGGGCAAAAGAAAAGATTCTCGTTTCTTCTCCTCTGACACCCCTATAGCATGCTACTGTCAATGACGGGCCGTAATCCCGGCTCGTAAGTAATGCGTAATTTGCCAAAGCGGGTAACGTTTCTTTATTCAAATGAAGCCTTTCGACCGTCGAATATCATGCAAATAATGCATGTAAAGCTCGGGCTGTTGCTCTGCTGTACAGGGATTCGCAGAGATACGCCGGAGCTGACTTTTATTTTGAACATGTCAACAACAACAACAACAACAACAACAACAA
This sequence comes from Diadema antillarum, assembly GCF_040938485.1. NCBI lineage: Eukaryota > Metazoa > Echinodermata > Echinoidea > Diadematoida > Diadematidae > Diadema > Diadema antillarum. The sequence goes on along the minus strand of NW_027272491.1, from coordinate 29,019 downwards.
CAACAACAACAACAACAACAACAACAACGAACAACAACAGCAGCAGCAACAACAACAACAACAACAACATCGACACCTGCTTCAGCTTATCTCTGCGAAACTAGCTACTGGAAATAAAGAACGTCAAACTTGGTTTATTGTTATGAACCATTCTTAAGCATTAGCAACGGATCCTAACGCATCTCCATTTTTTAAATTCGTTGGGCATTCGTTATCTCGATATGCCTTTAGAGAAGGAGCGAAATCGTCCTCGCACTTTGTGCAATTTTTTTCGTAGATTCATTGCATGACAATTCTTGAATGCTTACAGACATTCCACTGTCTTTGACTGCTGCTCTAAGCCGCTCTTTTACAGAGTTTGAATATATCATGGAGACCTCCGTTCAAAAGAAATGTGGAAATCCTGTGTGGGACTTGGGGGTAATATGGCAGGGAACAAATCCCTTCAGTTTTTCTTCATAAAAAAAATCGAGCAACTATACCTTGCGCACAAAAAATGGCCTTCGTTTGGGAAGTTTAGAACTTGAATGTGAAATCTTTCTGATTATGAAATGTAATTGGCTAAAGCATGACACCGATTTATGCGTATACTTAAGTATCATGTTACAGTTAACAATCCGAAGTATGCCTAATTTTTTTAAACTGATTTTTGTTCACGTGTCCTGTTCCTCTATCCACATTGCTGCCGAAGGTATTGAAAGGGGCTTCGAACTGCTGCTCGTTTCGGTTTGCCTGTGATTGAGGAACTATGCATATTGAACAGGAACGCTGTGTTTCGTCGAACATCATCAACACCTGCGATAGATCTCATTAATTCTTCCCTGCACGGAGCGACATTCGTCAAATAGAACTTAAGATAGGGATTTTCAACTTTTCGTCGAGGCGGCATGCACACTGAAATTCAAAATGGCTGCCTTTCGATATTGTTTGTCGGACATTCCAAAATCCATCCGTCACATGAATGTGAAGTTAGCATGTCCAAAAGCCCTTGTGCATGAAAATATTATTGCCACAAGTCATTTAGAAGCCAAGACAAAATTTTTTAAGCCCTAATTGTTTCTTCATAGCGGCCATGATATTGGAATTCAGGATGGGGCCGACCGCAGTGGTCGTGTCTCTTGGATCCGGCAATTTTTTTTTTCTTTAAATCAGCGCCCCCAAAATACCTCTAGAAACAAAATTTCATACTCTCCGCCGATGCAAGCATCTCGACCAAACTTTACAGCTACATACCAGTAATCTGCGCTACTACCAGTCTTATTATATACATTACCAACAGCATGCATGAATTCCTGAATCTATAATGCCTAACAAACATGCTATGTTTGGTACTTTTCCAGACATAAAGAGTCTGCAATAAACATTTGAATCAAACACACCATTTCTAATTGTCCATTTTGCTACTCGTCCATTTATTTCCATTTGCTATTCGTCCATTTATACTACAGTGTATAAGGGTTTGGAATAAATCGTTCCACAGTATATAAAGTGACTAATTACTGTACTTGCTTCGTTCAAATAGCTAAAGAATCAGCGATTCCGTTAGATTTTCCATTACTCAGCATAAACTGCACGTATATGGTATAACCCCCTGTCAGAATAAACCCTTGCAATGTCGAATGTCATAAAAGATTCTATACGGAGAATAGATTCTTTGATATCATGCGAAATCAATGCTCACTATAATTCTCGGTTGCCAGTATGTGAGGCACTCGTATAGACCAATTCGGTTTGGGTACTGTTTTTCTGGTAATTTCTAACCGGGGGCTTCAAGTATGCCTGACAAAAGATAATTCATGCACTGACATTGCAACGCACCTGACTCATCTCATAACCCATTGAAAGTGCTTTTGTTCTTCTTTGGAAGCCCCCAGTTACGGCTGCCATTTAAGCTACAGTGCTCTGAAGTCAGATTTATCTATACTATTACCATGTGAGGCGGCTTGCCCTCGGGAGTGCTAACATCGCTATAAACTATCTGTTACGAATAATGTGGTATTGTTAGGCAGAACAGTAAGGCCAAACAAGCAGATATTGGTAGAAGTTGAATCCAGAAATTAAAGAATGGAAAGCTTATGACTATCGAAGTTTATTGCATTTTCCAAAACTGCAATGGCCGTCTCAAGCACATTAGTAATATGTGACGAGGACATTGTCATTGCCTCACAATTGATATCTGACTTGTTTGTTCATAAAAAAATATCTAATAAAAGTGTGGGTTTTTTTTTTCAATATGGACAGGGAGGTATCACCTCCCTGTCCATATTCACAAACAACATTGTAAAGCCGAATGCCCCGTCCTACTAATTGACGCAGACTAATGGAAACTGAGGCAAACTGATGCAAACTAATGCAAACTCAATGCAAACTACTAGTTAATGCAAACTAACGCAAATTACTAATATTTTAATGCAAACTAATACAAACCGTTAGCGGTGAAAATTAGGGAGAATTACCGCACCTGGACCTGGCTCTTTGTAGGCCACTTAGTCGTCTCGAAACAGATATCGATCAAGTAAATCCATCCTATCAACGAATGACTAACGTCACGTTTACTTCAGTTCTTCAAGCATCTCATCTCAACAGTCAACTAAAACGCGGAAAATCATTTGTATTGAAATATTAAGATATTTTTTAACCAAATAGATGTCACGTAGATTCTATTTTGCTTTTAAAATGTGGAAAATGTAGAACAGAATTATTAATGATTACTTTGAAGGTCGAAATACTAATTAAAGCAAACTCAACACAAATTCCCAAGACACAACGCTATCCTATGTGAAAACCACGTAATATCAATTACAAATATCAAAAAATGACACCCCGAAATACTAATTAATGCAAACTCAACACAAACTCCAAGACACAACGCTATCCTATTGAAAACCACCTAAATCGATTCTAAATATCGCAAAATGACACCCCGAGGCCAAGAGACAACGTTATCCTATAGAGATGTGAAACTGACCTAAATCGATTACAAATATCGGAAAATGACACCCCGAAATCCTAATTAATGCAAACTCCAAGACACAACGTTACCCTATGTAAAAACGACCTGATTCGATTACAAATATCGGAAAATAACACCCCAAAATATTTAAAAAATCTAGATATTTGACAACCTAGGTTTCACGGAAAGTTGGTGCAATCAAGCATCAAATCTCACTCTAGCAGAAGCAAAAATTTAGTTAGCGCCAGATTAAATGAAAATTATAAGGAAGAGTGGCGCAGTGATGTATAGAAGACATTTTAATCCCCAATGTTTGCACTATCGAATTTTCAAGCAGGAGCTTCATTTTAAGAAATACCTCCAACACTGGAATAATTCACCCTGAGGGAAATTTTCATGCAAATTCCGTTGTGCTAATCACAAATTCCCAGCAGTTTCTGGAAGATATCCAAATACTTTAATGGTGCGATCTCGTGACTTTTTTTAACTTATTTTGAAAGACTAAAGGAAAATATACAGTTTGCACCTTCAAATGCAACTATCTAATCACTTTAATCCTTTGACCTGTGGTCCCGATGCGTGAGAAAAATGGGTGCCATGCGTGAGATCGTGACCCTAAATGCGTGTGTCTCACACGCAGAATGCGTGAGACTTGGTAGCTCTGTGAGTAACACACGGTGTACGTCTACACCGTGTACTCGTACTCGCAAAGATCGTTGAGTGTACGTGTACGATCTTTGGTACTCGTGTACACTGTACAGTGTGCTGTGTGATGTGGCGGTAGATTTGATTTTGTTTTCGGTTCAGTCGGTCTCCCAGCTCTGTGCTGCTGCAAGTTTGTAAATGTAAGTATGGACTGCTTAAAGTCATGCCTCACATACTCTCTTAAACTCTTAAACGTTCTGAAAGGAGATGCATCGTCATGAACATATATCTACTGGAAAAAAAAAAAAAAAACTCGGAAATAAGACGAACGATCGATCCAACGACTGTGCCGTGTCTGGTGCGCCCTTGTTGAGTCTAGTCCCATTTGTGCATAATTGTGTTAGCATTAAATTAAAATTTACGCAACCCAATTTCAAGTGTAAATTTAGGTAAACGACAGAGTGGAATTAATGTACAGTAGAACCTAATGGAAGGAAGTTGGTGATGATAACAGCTAGGCTTGATTGTGTGGGCAGTCACCGCGCACCGGCGGGCGCGCAGATTCCTCTTGACCGGATTAAATTAAAAGTAAAACTCAGTCTTCAATTTTTACAGAAAGGGACTAGCTAGGGCCATAGGGCCTACTGGAGGAGCAAAACATTCCCAGACCAGGCAAGTGTTATCAACAATTGGACCAAATCTGTAAGTATTCAAATTGAAGCAATTTTTAGTATGGTAGCCCTACATCGACCACCTTCTTTAAAACCGACCGCGTATAATTCGCGCACTGAACACTTTGTACGCACTTCTCTGTGCGCAAAGCACATAAAAATGGATTGGCTTTGAATGTTAGATGAGGATGGTGTGGGAAAACGCGATAATTCACTGTTCATTAATGGTTTTAATCAAGGACAAAATTTCGAATGAATATTTTCACCAAATCGTAATGACAGCACAATGTAATGTCTATGGAAGTTTCTAAAAGGCTTCTAAAAAGCTTCGTACAACACGGTGTTCAATACAACTCGGTTTGCATGCATTGTCAATGCAAAAACAGCGGTCGATCCTAATATCGCAATTTACCGCGGGGAGCTGAAACGAGGCCATGCAAGTTTGTCGGCGATATTTTTGCACTGAAACTTTGAATCGAAAAGGGAACAACGGCGTTTGATAGAGCTGGATTTTCTCAATCACGTAGTTCAAGTTTTTTACGTTAATTTCAGTGTTAAATATTCTTATCAAGCAAATAAACATTAGGCAGTCGATGAGTAGTAGGTCCAACCCTACTTAACGTTAAGTTGGAATTTACCCGCGATAAACCTACTACCCCTTGCTGCCGTGACTCAAATATCCTTCCCTACACAGCCGGCGTTTTCGCAGTTAATCTAGGTCTAGGGGCTCTATTCTTCTAGTAGGGCCTAAATTTATAATCATATTTTTTCCTTGAATTGAAATCAGGTCATCGATGCAACAGATTGTATTGTAACGATACCGTTTATTTACCATTTGACAATATAAATTTATTGTTCTTAGGTACTATTAAATCATTGAATCATTTGAAGTGATATCTTGTTTGATTTAAAAGTTACACTTACAGAACGCAGCTCATTGAGCCCAACAAGAGATGGCAATTGAAACCAAGCGCATCCCTCCGTACTGTGGAGATGGGGGTGCCCAAGTTAATGGTATGATGCACGAACCAGCCGGCAACCAGCCATCTACCATTGGGGCCTTGTACAATATTCAGGGTCTCGAGGAAGCACTGCCTAAGTGGGAACCTGGAATGACTGTCTATGTTGAAGTCACACAGCATTCTAACAGGTAAAGTGTTAAGTGTTGGGCTTCTACTGAAGAAATAAACATTAGGAAAGACTTTCTAGGCCTTTCACAGAAAGTTACAAAGCATTGTACCAATAGTAGGGTGTCCAACACATCGACACCCTAATGTTTTTTCTATTAATAGATCGTGCCTACTTAGAATATCTCACAATTTGCCTGAAATTTTACTCACACGTAAAGAAAATACTCTGAATTGACAGGCATGCATTAAAAATGCAATTTGTGGTACACGCTCCAAGATAACTGCTCCGAACGCGTGGTATGTTGTTTTGACGGCACACACTCATTTGCGCCGTGATTTTTAAACCAAAACCCTACCCTCCATTGACAATATGTGTGAAAGGCACGTAATGCTTTTCCTATGTGCATTCATAGTCTACTAGACCTCTATATCATTGTTTTGCTGTTGATCTTGTTTATTATCAGGTTTTTCAGTAATATTTCAACATCTTCAAATCCCCAGTGAAGAATGCAAAACCACTGTGTGTAGTCTCATGCGTGAAAGTTCGTTCTTTACGCACGATGCTATATTAGAGGGGTGTCGGTTTTAATGTACAGTGTCGATGTGTTGGACACCTACTATACCATGGTATAGTGCCTAAAAATTGTACTCTTGTGCTACTGGAAGAGGCTAGGCTATACAGTCAACTTTCAGAATGCTACAGAATGTAGCAAAACAATACCTTTAAATACTAGTACTACTTTGTTGGAGGCAATTTTTAAAGAAAATTAGTGTTTTGCTCTCTATCTAGAACTTTAAGAAGAAGATGCAAAGACTCATTGCAAATGTTTCACTAGTTTTGTAAAGAAAGATTAAATACAACATGACAGAGTAACTGACTTTAATAGTCAGATTCTAATTGCTTCACGTCAACAGTTTAGAAAGGTCCGTAAAAATTTCATGTGCCCCCACTGGCACTGTACTGTCAAATAAGTTGCAGCATTATTATGCACATATGAATGTTGTGGTTATTTGTGTGGTATGTAGCCAAGACAATGTGCATGTCTAGTAAAGGCTTAGCACACAAATTAAATAATCCAACCAGTGTGTAAAATCTCACAATTTCCATGTTAATGAGAGGAAACAATAAAAGAAGCAAAATAAGCATTTGTTACAATAGAATCTAAGCATACGTTAGTACATCTCTACACAATTTATATAAGCCATAAATCGAGTTGAGTTGAATTGAAACATGCAAAATCTGTGTCCAAGGTTGTGAGAAATAATCTACTATTTTTGTCCCCGCCGAACGAGTTCGAGCAGGGGACTATGAAACGGGCTCCGTACGTGTGTGTGTCCGTGTGTCCGTCCATCCGTCCGTCCGTGTGTCCGTCCGTCCGTCCGTCCGTCCGTGTGTCCGTGTGTGCGTCCGTGTGTGATCAAAATCTTCAATTTGCTACTTCTCTGTCATTTATGAGCCAATTTTGATTCTGTTTGCTTTATATGATAGCACTACATGGAAGCTTTGAAACTTCTACACAGAATTTCAGTCGTGACCTTTGACCTTGACCTTTGACCTATATTGTACATTTTGCTACAAAATGCTACTCCTTCGCCATTTCTAACCCGATTTCGATTCCGTTTGCTTTATGTGATATCACTAGGTGAGGGCTTCAAAACTTCTACACAGAATTTTGACCTTTGACTTCTTTGACCTTTGACCTTGATTTTTTGACCTATATTGTACATTTTGCTACAAAATGCTACTCCTTCGCCATTTCTAACCCGATTTCGATTCCGTTTGCTTTATGTGATGGCACTAGATGAGGGCTTCAAAACTTCTACACAGAATTTTGACCTTTGACTTCTTTGACCTTTGACCTTGATTTTTGACCTATATTGTACATTTTGCTACGAAATGCTACTCCTTCGCCATTTTTAACCCGATTTCGATTCCGTTTGCTTTATATGATGGCACTAGTTGAGGGCTTCAAAACTTCTACACAGAATTTTGACCTTTGACTTCTTTGACCTTTGACCTTGATTTTTGACCTATATTGTGCATTTGCTACAGAATGCTACTCCTTCGCCATTTCTAACCCGATTTCGATTCCGTTTGCTTTATGTGATAGCACTAGGTGAGGGCTTCAAAACTTCTACACAGAATTTTGACCTTTGTCTTCTTTGACCTTTGACCTTGATTTTTGACCTATAGTGTACATTTTGTTACAAAATGCTACTCCTTCGCCATTTCTAACCCAATTTCGATTCCATTTGCTTTATGTGATGGCACTAGGTGAGGGCTTCAAAACTTCTACACAGAATTTTAAACCTTTGACTTCTTTGACCTTTGACTTTGATTTTTTACCTATATTGCACATTTTGTTACAAAATGCTACTTCCGGCGGGGACATATCTTACGCACCGCGTAATTTCTACTTTTCCTTGTATAGTTTTCATGTACTTGTGTATTATCATACAGCAGAGCTTTTAGAACACGGTGTATGCCAACAAACAAAAAGGGGATGAAAAAGAAGTAAGTTAAAGCTACAAGCTACAATGCAGTGAATTAGTAACTGTTTTAAGGACAAACACACTGATACAAGTTCATGATTTATTTTGATTTTCATGCCTTGATGAGTGGTGCTGCAGAAGGCCTACTGATATGTAAAAATATTCCCTTCTGCCTTTTTAGTTTGACTTATTCTAGGGTGAGTATATTTTTCTAGGCTGTATTAAAGAGGCAGATGATTGAAATTAATGGTAAGTCCAGGTCTCTTGAGAAAGTTCAGAAGCCTGTAGCAGCTGTGCTTTTCTTTGTACCTTTACCATGCATATAAGCTGGCGTTGGAGGTTGTATGTCTGGAGCTATTGATAAACAACCATCAAACCCTGCTTGTTTTCGACTTGTTTATTTACTACTACAGCACAGCCCAAACAAAAACAATCTCTGAACATGTTTTGGTCCTGCTTCATCAGCATGGAACAGTGGTGGGCGACACAGTCTTGACAAAGTTTGATGACCCCTTCCTTGCCGAGCATGTGATATCAGTGGCAATGTGTGATACTGAGCTACAGAACAGCAATAGGAAAACTGTAAGTGTGTTTTGATGCATTATGATATCAACATCAATCCTGACTGCTCGGGAATATATGTTCCACCTCTAAATAAATGTAGCATAGTATGAAAGTATGAAGAGAGTAGGCCTACAGGTGTCACTCATTTTAACAAAGTCCTAATAGCTGTCAGTTTTCTTTCTTGTGAATATCAAATTTCCTTGTGAATATCAAATTTTATGATAACCAAAGGAAATTGAGCAGCATAGAATTAGTGATGACAATCCTGGACCTGAATATCTAACTTGTTGTAACAAAATATAATTATAACCATATTTGCTGCATGGGGAGGGACCTGTACTTAAAAAAGAAACCCACGAACAACAACTACATGGTATGCACACCCTTTGTAGTCTATTATATTACAGTCTGTATGAGTACCCCAGTGCATATATGTGGTGAATTGTTTCTAGCATGTTGCAGGTGTACAAACTATTTGATGAGGAAGAGAGGTTTGTGGTAACATGTGCATGTAGTCCTTTGCAAGGACCATTGTTTGGCGAAAGAAGAGCTTAGAAATGTAAGAGTAAAGGAGGGAAATGACATAGGGAGCAGGGGCGGATCCAGGAATTCTGTAAAGAGGGGCGCAACTAATATTTCTGGTGCCACTTCTTGGTTTCATTTCATTTTTTTTTCTTTTTATTTCTTTTGTTTTTAACGATAAATAAAGTTGAGGCATGCACCCTCTGGATCCGCCAATGGGGAGTGTATGACAAGGAGTGCATTAGAGGAAAACATATGACAGTCATAGGGCAGTGGCTAAGCTGTCAAGTCTTCATGATGTGAGATCCAGATTGCAGAATAGGATACAGGGACAACCATACAAATTTTAAAACAAAACAAAACAAAACTTATTAATATGTGACACTCTTCAATGTCTGCATCTATAAAAAATGCAATATCAGCTAGTTTTGCTCAAGTGATTCATATCAACTAGATATAGGCTTGTGAGTACACCTGCTTCACCTTTTAGGTCATTGACCTGAAGAAGTCAGTACTGAAGGTCAGTGTGTTCCAGCTGAATGAGGAAGGACCGGCCAGCGAGGAGCTGGATGATGAGGACCTGGCTGCAGCAAGTCACTGGCTCTTACCAGCAGGTGAGAACACACAGGTTGTGTATAAGTCACTGGCTCTTACCAGCAGGTGAGAACACACAGGTTGTGTATAAGTCACTGGCTCTTACCAGCAGGTGAGAACACACAGGTTGTGTATAAGTCACTGGCTCTTACCAGCAGGTGAGAACACACAGGTTGTGTATAAGTCACTGGCTCTTATTACCAGCAGGTGAGAACACGCAGGTTGTGTATAAGTCACTGGCTCTTATTACCAGCAGGTGAGAACACACAGGTTGCAAAACCTGGAATAAGCTGACTTACTTTAGACTATCAGTGTTCCGTATGGTAGAATGCAGCAAAAACATTGAAATCAAGGTGTCTTTGAAAAAAAGGAAAAGAAAAAGAAGTATTCTTTAGTACAGTGCACTCCCGTTATAACAAACACGGTTATAACGAAATTTCGTCAAATCGAAGTAAATCTTCTCGTCCCAAAATTATCACCATTAAAGTCTATGGTAAAAAATTCGCTTATAACGAACATGGTTATAGCGAAATTTCTTTTATAACGAAGTCTTTTCTGAGCGCCACAGATATAGAAAAACAAAAGAAATGTGCTCCGTTGTAATGAAATGCGAATTGCTTTTTAAAATACGTAGCGGAACAAGCATTTATAGCGTCTCTGCATGGGTGAAAGCTTCACACCACTCTGTGTTCGCTCTTTGTGTCACGCACAGTTTCTGAGGGGAACTTGCGTTTATTATTGTGATACAGTTATCCCATCACATTTCACATAGCTTTCCAGTGTATGATGAGTATTCAGCAAACAGAATATGATATATATAAGTGGTTTCCTTGTTTTCGTTGTATATTGTATTTGTTTGGTTATAACGAAATTTCGTTATAACGAAAGAAAACTGCCGGTCCCGAGCATTTCGTTATAACGGGAGTGCACTGTAGCTTTCTTTCCTAAGAAATACACATAAAGACATTTTTGTCCCCGCCGAACGAGTTCGAGCAGGGGACTATGAAACGGGCTCCGTACGTGTGTGTGTCCGTGTGTCCGTCCGTCCGTCTGTCCGTCCGTCTGTCTGTGCGTCCGTGTGTGATCAAAATGTTCAATTTGCTACTTCTCTGTCATTTATGAGCCAATTTTGATTCTGTTTGCTTTATATGATAGCACTACATGGGAGTTTGAAACTTCTACACAGAATTTCAGTTGTGACCTTTGACCTTGACCTTTGACCTATATTGTACATTTTGCTTCAAAATGCTACTCCTTCGCCATTTCTAACCCGATTTCGATTCCGTTTGCTTTATGTGATGGCACTAGGTGAGGGCTTCAAAACTTCTACACAGAATTTTGACCTTTGACTTCTTTGACCTTTGACCTTGATTTTTGACCTATGTTGTACATTGGCTACAAAATGCTACTCCTTCGCCATTTCTAACCCGATTTCGATTCCGTTTGCTTTATGTGATGGCACTAGGTGAGGGCTTCAAAACTTCTACACAGAATTTTGACTTTTGACTTCTTTGACCTTTGACCTTGATTTTTGACCTGCATTGTACATTTTGCTACAAAATGCTACTCCTTTGCCATTTCTAACCCAATTTCATTTCCGTTTGCTTTATGTGATGGCACCACAGTCTGTAGGTGAGGGCTTCAAAACTTCTACACAGAATTTTGACCCTTGACTTCTTTGACCTTTGACCTTGATTTTTGACCTATATTGTACATTGGCTACAAAATGCTCCTCCTTTGCCATTTCTAACCCGATTTCGATTCCGTTTTCTTTATGTGATGGCACTAGGTGAGGGCTTCAAAACTTCTACACAGAATTTTGACCTTTGACTTCTTTGACCTTTGACCTTGATTTTTGACCTATATTGTACATTGGCTACAAAATGCTACTCCTTCGCCACTTCTAACCCGATTTCGATTCCGTTTGCTTTTTGTGATGGCACTAGGTGAGGGCTTCAAAAATTCTACACAGAATTTTGACCTTTGACTTCTTTGACCTTTGACCTTGATTTTTGACCTATATTGTACATTGGCTACAAAATGCTACTCCTTTACCATTTCTAACCCGATTTCGATTCCGTTTGCTTTTTGTGATGGCACTAGGTGAGGGCTTCAAAACTTCTACACAGAATTTTGACCTTTGACTTCTTTGACCTTTGACCTTGATTTTTTACCGATATTGTACATTTTGCTACTAAATGCTACTTCCGGCGGGGACATATTTTACGCACCGCGTAATTTCTACTTTTCCTTGTTCATCACTATTTTGAAGCAAGCTAGCGAGTTGAAAGTATCATCAGTTGTGTAAGAAATGAGTACCATCTGTAATATCATAGCAAGTGTTTTACTCATCTTTAGATTATCAGCAACTGGTTGGCTGATTGATAAGTTTACAAAACTGCATATATGGTGAAGAGGTGCATAATTGCCTCACTTTTCATGCTGTCACGTTATGTGTATCATGTCTATAGGTTTGTTTTATTGTGTTGTGATGTGTTTTGTTTGTCTCTTTTTGTATGTGTGAACCTCAGTGTACTACTTACTCTGTGACAAAACGTGACAACCTGACCAATGGAGTCTATTTTTTTTTCTCTCTTAGCAAAGCATTGTGTGTCACAAAGTTGTTTCTAAGGATTTCACATGATAGAATAGTGTACTACATGCATGTATTTTGGCCCTAAGCCCTGTTGCATACAGATTGTTACTTAAATTAGTCCAAGTTTTTGAAATGTGTAGTAGAGCTGCTTAGTCTCCCTAATTCTGCATGAAGCTTCCTGAAAATGTCAATACTGTTCATGTCTAGATGAGAGAATATAGTAAATCTCACTGATTTAGAGCATACTAGTACTTATTGATTTTTGCCCGTTGAGATGCATGAGACACACAAGCATCTCTCTGCATGGTTGCTTCATGGAATATCTCCCTGACTTTTATATGTGAATGTTGGCAGCTCTGCATTTAGACTTGACTTGACAAATTACCCTGTTCTGCATTTCATCAATTTGTGGTGTTTATTTTTCCATTTTACATGTTATATGCTCCTGGTTACATTGTCACTGTAGCATATGAAGATGCTTCCATAGATAGATCAACTTCAACATGTACTCTTGCAGGCTGATGATTTTACAAGGAAGTATCGTGGAATAAGATTTGTGTTGACTTGTACTTGGACCACATGGACTTGATCAACAATACATTCTTAACAGACATGTTATCTGTACGTTTGTTGTGATTTATGATAAAGTAGTTCAATAGTTAGTTGAGTTAGATATTATTGATTCATTTATTCATGTATTTATTCATTCAATTGTTTGTTTATCTACTGTAAAAGGGGATATTTTCACGCATCTAATTTTTTGCGCTCAGCCAGGTCAGAAGACTTTCGCATGTTTTTAATTCTGCGGAATCAAGACATCAACTAGTGGAACATATGGCAAGCAAAAATATTCGCGTGCTTTTGTTTTCGCGCTAGTTTCTGGTTGCGCAAAATGCGCGAAAATTTCAACACCGCGAAAATGTCCACTTTTACTGTAGTTATCTATTTATCAATTCAATCTTTTTTTCATGGTGCTGCATGCATCAGATCAGTGATGAAAAAAAATTGTCTAAGTTTCCTCATTTTGACTGTGTGACAAATCCACTTCAGCTGATATCCATGGGTTGTGGGAGACTCTAATCTTCGACAGTGCCATCAAACTGCAGCTTCTAAACTATGCCTCCACAACGCTACTCTTCTCCGATGCTGGAATTGACCCTAATATCATCTCATGGAACAGAGTGGTGTTACTGCATGGTAAGATGTGTAGATGTTTGCAATAGCATTACTTCCTGGATGATGAGCCACAGTGACCAAGGCAACTTCTCCATGATGTACAAGTATCATGACATACTATTTCCTACATATTTCCCCAGTCAGTAGATGAATGTTATTCTTACACTGTAGAATAGAGCAGCCTTCTCTGACTGCTATTCCACAGGTGCTAAGACACACTGACTTTGTTGTTGCTATTGCTCAATTTCTCTGGGATGAAGAGTGGCAGTAACTTTCAGGACATCTCATACACATAGAAACATTCGCTAGCTATATGTATATATATATATAGCTTGGACTTTAACCCTAACTTACCTGGGCTATTTAGCAAGCTTGAATTCCTGGGGGGGGGCTATTATGGCCCCCCCCTTCAGATCTCGGCTGTTGATCGCGCGATCGCCGCAAAATTTTGCATGAACATAAAGCCGGATGTAATCTACCTGACTGTTCAATTAAATTTTCAAAAAAATTGCATTTTCTATTTTAAATTAATTATGCAAATATATACAAAAACCTCATTTTCGTCTGTAATTGGCTTATAAAAGCTTATGGAATGCTGATTTTTGGTGTAAATATTCCTAGTGACATTCCGAACATTTGTGCGTAAAAAAAAATCAGTATCAAAATTAATTTCTTATGTTTTTTATTGTTTTATCAATTTTTTATGTATTTCTTTGTTTTTTCGAATTTTTGTTTTTGTTGTTTTATTCAGCAAAATTTGTCATACCGGTACACATCTTTAGAAGCATAGTTATACTAAAATAAATTGATTTCAGCCATTAAAATCAAAAATATGAATCTTTATATGAATTAAATGAAAAAACACAATTTGTATTGACTTTGTACTCAAAATCACGTTTTTTGAGCAATTTTGGGGTTGACGAAAAATTTTTTGAAGGGGCGTGGCTTCGGAACGGTATGCCTGGGCGCAACAAATTTGGTCTCAAAAGTTGCGCGAGACTTGAAAGCAAAAAGTCAGCGAGCGGCGCGGTCAAAAAATTTGCGCGGCGAAATGGTCGTGGAATTCGTCGAGGGGGGGGGGCCATTATGCCCCCCCCAGGTAAGTTAGGGTTAACCATACTGTGCTTTCTTCCCCAATTGGCACTGCCATCAGGAAACTAATCATCAATCAATATTAATTCCCCTAATCCTTCTTGTGTCACTGTGGTCATCTTGTTGGACTGAGGCACACTTTTATGATACCTGAGTGAGCTTGCTAACTTGCATGTGTAGTTTAAGCTGAGTGCCTTATGTTAACCCAAAGCTGGAGTGTCAAACCACTGAATGAGATATCCACTATTCTTTGTGTGGATACAGATTTGTTAATTTCTTATCTTGTACAAAAGGCCAAGGAAATTTTGATGTATATTTGGCAGACAGTTTTAGGTGCTGTCAATCATATCTACACATCATTGTTCTAACAAGGACCATACAAATATTGTAGTCTGTGACAGTGTGCCTTTCACAAGCACCAGTATGCATCTCAGAATTGAATAATCTTGTTTGAGAGGATGTTTTCAACATTTGACCTCCTTCATATCAAGTTATTGGGAAAAACCACATTGATAAATATGAAAGATCAAACATACATATGATGTCGAGTGCCACTCCATTGTAGCCCCTCAATGTCATCGTTACTTGACATGAAACTCTTTTGTAGCATCTGTAGTACTCTTTTTTTTAGCAAAATGCCCATTTTCTTTCAAATAAAGATTATACAATGTACATAGAAAGCATCTGTGAATTTATCTTTTTGTTTTTGTTTTGTTTTTGTTTTTTACTTTTCAATGGAGAATCATTTCTTGTCACATCTAGACACCAAATATGATTTCCATCATTAGACAATAATAAATGAAGGTATTTCTTTGTCTAATGAATGGTGCTGATGACTTCATCAGTACTTTGAAGTTGAATTGGTATCATGTCAATTTCATAACTAGCGAGAGTTGTCAATATTCACTACAGTAAAGTTCTTGTCTGTATTAACTTCTCTGTTTACAGGGCCCCCAGGAACTGGCAAAACATCCTTGAGCAAGGCGCTGGCCCAGAAACTCTGCATCAGGCTATCAGACAGGTATTTAGACTTGAACCTTATTGACATGTGTATATGATTATACTTAATACAGTCAAACCTGCCTTTGCAGCCACCTGTCTATACCAGTCTCCAGCCGTGCATGGCCACTGAAAAATCCCCCTAAGAAAAGCCATATTAAAGACCTTGTGTACATAGTGGCCACCTCTCTAACACAGCCAGCGGCCACAAATTTTGTCTCCCATGGTAGATTTTAACCTGTCTGTAGCAGCCACAGCTGAGCCGATAATCCAGTGTTTTTTCTGCTTTGCAGCCTTGCTGGTTATTCATGGCTAAAAGCTTGTTTGCTGTATGCATGCTACTGTGCAACAACTGGATCAATACCATCATAGTTTATTGCATAAGACACATGTGCATACGTATACACTTACATGTACGTGTAAGTACTTACAGATGGATACAACGATAATAACATGTAGGCAATGTACACAAAATGTCAGGGAACCTGTCCATAGCAGTCACCTGTCTATAATGGCCACTCTCTTCATCTCCCTTTGGTGGCTACTATTTACAGGTTTGACTGTATAGACATATATGCATATATACACACTTAATACGTACAGTCAAACCTGCTTATAGCCACCACCCAAGGGATACAAAAAGTGGATGTTATAGACAGGTGACCACTAAGGCAGTTTTGACAGTATCTACTGTAAAAGTGGATATTTTCGCGTGACTAATTTTTCACGTTCGGCAGGGTAAGAAGAGTTTCGCGTGTTTTTAATTCTGCGGAATCAAGACATCAAGTTCTGGAACATATGGCAAGCAAAAGTATTCGTGTGCTTTTATTGATGCTTTCTCGTGGGAAATGCGCAAAAATTTCAACACCGTGAAAATTTCCACTTTTACAGTACCTAATAATATACATTGTTGTTTGTTTGTTTGTTTGTTTGTTTTTTGAAGGGCTCGATGCCAGTAGCAATGGCATCAACAAGATGCTATAGAGATCTGTGTGTGTGTTTTTTTTTTATATAGCAGGTAGTACTTCTCCTATGATTATAAAATATGTAGGATTCCAACACAAGCATACTGGAATTGTGGACAATTTTGCATGATTTGTTTTTTCACTTGTTTATGATTATCCCAAGAAGGGAGTACAGTGCTCACTGCTTAATCGGGAGGGGTCGGGAGACAAGTTTTTCTCCCATTTAAGCGGTGCTCCCGCTTAAGCGGTGGCCAGTATTGCCCTGTACAAACCACACAACATGAAGCCCAGTATGAGGGCATTACACTAAACCATGCACAGTTATCAAACTCACCGATAACCTCAGCAACAAATACACGCGCGCTATGACATGCAGACATAAAACGCCAACAAGAAAAGACACAGCAGTCTCATAATTTTGGCAAATGCATCATCGGAATAAACCTTCATTCATTTGATCCCCTTCCCTCTTACATAGTCACGAGGGCTACCCTACTAATGCAGAGAAAGAGGCAGCTATGCTATCTTCCACATGCTGTAACTGTTATAACAACATGCACATTACGATAACACTGATTGCGACAATCGTACGAACGTATTTTCTCATATTCATGCCCCTTGTCATGCTGTCATACACAAACACACACACTGCATGCATGTATACTATGCACGAACAGAGAAAGTATGGGCCGCACGTGGGGAAGGTAATTCTCTGTATCGCACTGAAACGGTATACAGTGCAAGTTGTTGCATGAGTAGAAGCTGACAACGCACGATAAGATGACGCTCGATAAGACCGCCTCTGCGCTACGTCTCACTAACAGCAAATGTTTAGACTGCGGTCAGCATAATCTGTCGGGAACTGGTTAGAAAATAATCCTTCTGGTAAGGAAATGAAGTCCCTGCAATTATTTCAAGGATTTACTTATCATTTTTAGACATTAATACATGGACAATTGAAGTGTTTCCAGCAGATTTATCCCAATAAAGCTGTTCCTGGTTCCGATAAAGCAGTGGAAATAGCACATGAAAATTTGTTACATCGCCAGTAAATAAAAGGGAGAAGCCGTAGACGATTCGGATGAGGTTTGGATCTGATTTATTGCCGTGGCCGAGACAATCGACTACGGCATGCCAATTGTGTACAAACGTAGATTACTACATACACTGTATATAACACAACCAATACTGGCGCATCAAGTTTTGTTGCACTTAAGCGGGGTTCCCTCTAAAGCAGTTCACGATTAACAGGTGAGCACTGTATGTATATATATTTAGAGACACTGCAAAGTATCTGCTATTAACAGTTTGAAAATACTAACATCAATCTGCTGTATTCTTTTCATTTATTTCATGCAATCTCCCTGCTTCAGGTACAAGTACGGACAACTCATTGAAATCAACAGCCACAGCTTGTTTTCAAGATGGTTCTCTGAGGTAAAGAAAATAAGATGCAAAATATAAGAAAAACAACAAACCCCCAAAATTGATATACTTTCACTTTCAATAGTTTATAGAATTAGCACCAAAATTTCATTGCAGTTGTTCAAATGACATTGTCAGCAGAGCTTTTCTCAAAAAAAAATGATTATTAGATTATTATGTATTTTTATGTTTGTGTTTTCAGTATAAGATTATAGAATGAATATTCTCGACCAAAGAAAGACAATGACCTTCAAAATATTGTTTATCTTTAATTTCTAACATTTCATGGAAACACATGTGTTTTGTAACTTTCTTTGGATAGTATTTAACTTTTACAAAAATTCTATACAGTATGAAAATTTACTGTTGCTTACAACAGAGCTTGTTTCCAGACATTGTGTTGGGAAAATGTGCGCCTCAAGGTATTTTTTTTTTTTTTTTTTTTTGGGGGGGGGGGCAGTGATGTGTTGACTTGAGTGAAAAGAAGCATCAGAAAGAAAGAAAAAAAACCTACGTAGTATTTTGGATAGAGCATGCAGTTAGAATATAGAATATTACCTGATGGAGAGAATTGCTATGTCCAAAAAAAGTCCTATTGAGAAAGACTTAATGTCAGAATGGCAGTGTTGATGACATACTTTTAAATAGAATAGTATACTGTAATTTAGTATTCTTCAGCTCATTTCTTGCGCCCATGGTCATACACGTTTTGTACACTCATTGGTCTCTTCCGACAGAGTGGGAAGCTTGTGATGAAGATGTTCCAGAAGATCCAGGAGCTGGTGTCTGATCGGGATTCCCTTGTTTGCATCCTGATTGATGAGGTGAGAAATGTGACGGAACTTGAATGTAGCCTGCCTGATTCTGCAGGTCAGTCTGCCAGAAATAAAGTCAAGATATCCATCTCTCTCATTTTTGTCTCGCCCACCGGAGGTAAAGGCGAGACTAAGGGATCCAAATGGCGTCTGTCCGTCGTCCGTCCGTCGTCCGTCACAAATGTTAAAGTTTACCTGCAAGACTCTCTTATGATGCATAACTTGGCAACTGTTACAGCAATGGCAGCCACACTTGGGTGATAGAAGCACTAGGGGTATCTTCATGTTATGGTGTTGTCGGAGGTCATGTGATGATGTCAAAGGTCATATAAGAGGTCATATATTAAAGAGTATGTGCAAGACTCTCTTTTGACAAAATTAATAACTTCACATAAGTTGCTTGGATTACAACCTAACTTGGGTCATAGATGCACTGGGGGTACCTTCATGTTATGGTGCCGTTGGAGGTCACAGGATAAGGTCAAAGGTCATTTGAGGTCATACGTTAAAGTTTACTTGCAAGACTCTCTTATCACACGTAACTCGACACATGTTGCTACAATGGCAATCAAACTTGGGTGATGGATGCACTGGGGTACCTTCATGTTATGGTGCCGTAAGAGGTCACATGATAAGGTCAAAGGTCATTTGAGGTCATACGTTAAAGTTTACTTGCAAGACTGTCACAGACAGGGGTCAACAAACTTAGAGCCTAATGTTAAGTTTTTATGGCACGTTTTGATTATGGCTCAGAACTTTTGATCCCTTTGTCTGTTTGTGACCAAACTTGGATGGTAGATGTCCCTTGGGGAGGTGAAGGTCATCACAAGGTCAAAGGTCACATACAGGGGTCAACGAACTTTTAGGGCTCAATGTTAAGTTTTTATGGCGCGTTTTGATTATGGCTCATGACTTTTGATCCCTTTGTCTGTTTGTGACCAAACTTGGATGGTAAATGTCCCTTGGGGAGTTGAAGGTCACCACAAGGTCAAAGGTCATAGGCGGGTCAATGAACCTCTGGGAGTTAGAAAAATATTAATTTCTTGTACGCGAATGGGCGAGACACAATTTGTCACTTGCCTTGTTAGAGAACATAAAGACATCCCCTCCACCTTTTTTATTTTGTTTTATTTTAAGTTATGCTATACCGTATCTTGTATCTGCTTTAACTGACTTTAATCTGTGAAGATGTGATTGCTTTGTTTTTGTTTATGCATGTGATTTTGAACACAGGTATAGTCAATTATAGCAAACTTTCAGGGGATAAAGAAATTCAGATGTTAAAGTTATGTCGTCTTTACAAACTGTTGATTGTTTGTTTTCGTGTTTGCTTGTTTGTTTCAATGCCCAGGTTGAGAGCCTCACATCAGCCAGGAAAAGCGCCCTCGCTGGTACAGAACCATCAGATGCCATCAGGGTAGTCAATGCTCTGCTCACACAGATAGACCTTATAAAAAGGTTAGCCTAAAGGACAATTTTCATTGCTGCAAGAATTTACACTTCCTTACCATTGTATTCATACCTGAAAAAAAAACCACCAAAAATGAAAAAATAAAACAGAACAAACAGCCCATTCTCTATTTGCCTTTCATGTTGTAGGGTTGTACACTTTCATACTAATGTTTACTGTGAGTGCCTTGTTTTCAAGATAAAGACAATGAAATTTGCTGACATCCGCAGCTTTTTTTTTTTCAGAGGAAAGCTATTGAAACTGACTTAATAAGCACCCAGTTTAATTAGTAAATGATAGCATGCTCGACTCCAGTGGAGCTTATTAAAGATTTCTTGGCTCAGCCTTCATCACATAGTAAATGGTAAATGTTTTGGGCAATTGTAAAGAATGAATAGAGAAGTGAAGTTGAATTCAAGATTCTATTCAACATTTGTTATTATAAATGTGCACTATCACTGCTGATCTTTTACAGGATTAAGAATGGATTGTGGAGTGATAACTTACCATTGATTTATGATAGTTTTATGAGATTGCACTAGTTCATTTTCAATTTGGCTGTGAGAATGTCAGTTTCCTTGCATGAAGGGGAATTTGACTCAAATATATGTATATGGGTTCAGTGAATGCAGAAATATTTGTCATAATACGCATGTGCCGTCACAGATGAAAAGGCTACAACAATTTGTAATGTCACAGTAGGAACAATGATAAAGAAAATTCCACATTTTTAAAAAAAATAAAAAGTACACATTCTTCTACTTGTTTCTGATATATGTTAAGGGTAATGCCTTCTGAAGAAGGTGAGTCAAGTCCTCTTTCACTACACAAGAAAAATTAAAATATGCTGAAAATTGTTGATGAATTCAACGAAAACTTTAAGGATTTGTAACTTTTTTATTTTCTTCAAATTTTACTGATGTTTACTACTAATATTTCTGCATTCACTGAATCCACATATCAAACTTAAGTCTAAATTCTTTAAATAGTGATCTCTGATAGCCTTAAGCTTCTGTGTTAAGATTATTGTTTACCCTGTGTTACTCTTACATTAGAAATCCAAATGTATTGATACTTGCCACATCAAACATCACTGAGGCCATCGATCTCGCCTTCATTGACCGGGCTGACATCAAGCAGTACATCGGGCCCCCTTCTCCCGAGGCTATCTTCATGATCTTCCGTTCGTGTCTCACAGAACTCATGAAGGTTAAACTTGTTTTATTGACTTGTGTTAAATTTGTTCTTTTTTCTCTTGCCTGTTCATGTCTGTGTTTCAACAATTAAAGACCGAATTCAGACATTGTGCAGAAATGTTTGTGCCTGGTTTCATAGTGCAAAAAAAAAAAATAATAATGATAATATTGATAATGAATAAAGGTGTAAGAATTCAAAAAATAGGGTGAAAGTTGTCTGTAGAATACTCATTGATAACTCTTATGGTGTTTAGTGGCCCTCTGCTACCTATCCCCCAATGATTATGAACTTATTGTCAAAATTGAAATTTTGTCAGAATAGCAAATTCAAAATTCAGTGTCAGTGTGAGAAAGGCTTAAGAAGAGAAAAGGTGTTTGTGTTATATAGCCTTGAGTTCTGTTTTCATTGAATCCTTACAGCATCTGCCAGTTGCAGTAAATGAAGGGAGTTTTAATAATGGCATGAATATCGCACTGTAGCATACATTGACTGCAGTGACTCAACATCCCATGGCAGTCCATAGCAGGCCTGTTTCCTTGCTGCACAAATGATGACTGACACTTCTTTCTTATAATGCACACAGGAAAAGAAGTATGGGATACAAGCCTGCTATCGTCAGCTGATAACCAGAAGGGTGCTATTACGTTCTCAGATATGAGTGTAAATAAAAACAAAACAATCTATTTTCATGCTATAACAAGTTTATTTAATCAAAAGTGAGTAGATTTATATGCATTGCTCCAAATATAGGTTACAATAGTGCCCTTGCAGTTTTAACTTTTAACGTTTGAAAAAGAAATGAAAATAATTCAAAATTGACACGATAATGAAGAGGGGATCGAACTCTACAACATGATCCACATAAACTCAGTACTCCCGAAAATTGCAATGAAGCCCTTTTAGTTCTCAGCTGATGCCATTTCATATGAAAAAGATCCGTAAACCAACGCTGTTGTGATTGATATCATAATATCAAGGGGTCTAATTACCTCTGCTCTGTTAACTCCAAATATTTTAACTCCATTGATTTGCCACGAAGTACATAGAAACCTTTCTTGGATGAATGTCTTCCTGGAAAGGGCTCACTCACCCTTTTCAGGAACACACTAGTCCAAGAAAGAATCTACATGGTGCTCTGCAGACCGATGAAGCTAGAGCCTCTCAGAAAATACCAAACTCCCAACTGTTTGCAACAAACCCTCGCTTTATTCCAAGATGTTGTGCAAATCTATTTTTGTAAGGGCCAGAATTTAGTTCATTTTTCTTTTCTGTGTTTTGCTTTGTTTACATGTCTTTCCCAACTGCCTGATAATTCCTTTCTGTTGATATTGGTCATCTGTAGAAGAACATCATCAATTCACAGCAGATCCTGGATCTGAATGCCTTGGAGGTGATCAAGTACAAGGAGAACGCTGCCACAAGACCGAGTCTCTTCCTTCTCAAGATCTCAAAGTGAGCAATACTTATGATTGCTATGACACGTATTGCTTTCATACCCCTGCATTGTAGAGAAGGTTACTATGATACTGTGTACGCAACAATATTATTTCACAAGTAAAGCTATTTGTGAGTTGGGACTTGTAAGACCATGTCATTACTGGTTGAGTTCGCAATTGAGATTCACAGTAGGAGATTTTCAAGTTAGTGATATCCCACCTTATAGACACTATTCAATGTGTTTGTAATACAGGAGGTAGCATTTTTATGAGTTGTTAATTTCACAAGTAGCACTTGACTCACGAAATTCACAAGAATAAAAACACTGCGAAATATACCACATATACAGTAGCTGGTAGGCTCACTCGGACATATTTTGACTGAAATATAAGGGGGATATCAGAAATGGTTTTCTCATGTTAGCATAGATGACATATTTCTACCTATGTGAAATACCTACCTCCCATCCTCCTGACAGCATGTATTTTTGAAGAAAGACAATACCTTGCATATACAACTCAACGCAAGTGCAATCACAACTGCTGCAGAATATTACCTGGATGGAGTACAGATAGGTATTAGAAAAAATTTTTTTAGATGAAAACATCTTTTCTATACTTCCTTCTGTGAGAAAGAATTGAAGAAGATAATACACTGCAGATAGTGTTCACAGATTTTAAGTGGTTCGCCATATGTCATTTTTTTTGGGGGGGGGGGCGGGGGGGATTTGGAGGACTTTCACAATTACACTCTGTTATATGTTGTGCCATGTGTGTGGGAGACCTGGAATGAATTCATATCAATCTTGTTTCCTCAAATGCAGAGAAAGCTACGGTCTCAGTGGTAGGACTCTCAGGAAACTACCCTTCCTTGCCCACTCAACATATCTGCAGGTAAGCTCAGCAACTTCAGACTTTAGAGAAGAGAGAGATGATATAACATGAAAATTGTCATCCAGTCTTTCATTATGAATGCTGCTTACGTCAGTGATTATGTCTGGAATGCAAACACAGAACTAGTGGGCCAGAGACAGTTAGTGGCTCTTATTCAACAAGGCTTCCCAGTTTTATCCAAAGTTTATCCGAAGATGACATTTGTGTCAGATAGATGTCATCGTATAGCTCATAATACATTTCTGAACAAGAAATAGAAACATTGATTCATCTAGTTTGTTTTCTTAAGATATTTCTATCTTTGAAAACACATTGATAAATGACAAGGAAAAAAAGAGTAACTAGAAAAGCATTCGGAGAGTGCAGACCTCCGTCAAGTAGCTTATGTCCACCCATACACACACACACTGAAAATCACCCAATTTCCCCGTATAGAACTCTTTTGTTTAACCCTAAAAAGACTGGGGGGGGGGGGGCTAAAAGGCCCCCCCCCCCCTCGACATTTCGCGCGATTACTCTGCAACACGCGATGCTCTCGCCGCGATGCTCTATGACTTTTTTCTTTCAAGTTTCCCGCACAGTTTGACACCAAATTTGTGACGCCCGGGGGTACGGTTCTGAAGTTACATAACTTTTTGTACATGCATGTGAGGCCGAAAATGGCTCAAAAATGTGATTTTGTGTACAAAGTCAATGCAAATTGAGTTTTTTTCACATGGTTCGTATGAATATGCTTATTTTTACTCTCAATGGCTAAAATTAATTTGTTTTAGGAGTATTATGCTTCAAAAAGTGTCTGCCACAAATGTTGTGAAAAAAAAAGGTCGAAAAAACAAGGAAATACATAAGAAATTCATGAAACAATAAAATAAATAAGAAATTAATTTTGATACCGAATTTTTTTTTCAAGTGCATTTACTAAGAATGCCGCAAACAATAATTAGACCAAAAATGAGCACTTTTGGAGCTTTATTTACTGATTTAGATCAAAGAGTCTGATTTCTTGCATAAATTAGCATAATTAATCAAAATAAAATAAAAGAAGACTATTTTGGAAAATTTAAACATACGATCTTGTAGATTACATCGCACACTACCATTGTGCAAATTTTCGCGGCGATCGCGTGATCCACGGCCGAGATCTTAAGGGGGGGCCCTTTAGGCCCCCCTCCCCCCCCCCCCCAGTCTTTCAAGCTACCAAAATAGCCCAGTCTTTTTAGGGTTAAGTCATCATCAGCTTCCAGCTACACCGCGCCTTGCCTAAGCAGAGCACGTGATCAGAGTGTGTACGCAAACCTCAAATAGGTGCAGCTTGCACTCCCAACTTAAGTGATCCAATCTGCCAAAAGATAAAAATCCTTCAAAAATCCATCCAGATTCTCAGATCACTACCAAAATTCAATTATCTGTTCCTTGTGTCATCATCAAGTTTTCCTGCAAATTTCATTTAGATCTATTCACAACTTTTCGAGTTATTTTGCAAACAGACAAACAAACAAAGGCTGATGAAAACATAACCTCCTTCCTGATGGAGGTGAAGACAATACAAGGGTTTGTTTAACAAGGACCATTACGAGGAGTTGTTTTTATCTTTGGTAATCCTTAAATATTCTCCAATGTATACATCATACTGTTTGCACACAACGTGGCGATTTGTGTCTGAATCCTGTAAATCCTGTGGTAGTTCTTAAATGCCAACATCTGAAATAAGCTTGCTCATGTGCAGATAAGATAATTGTGCAAACAACCCTAATACTCCACAACAAGCTAATCACTAGCGAGTCAAACTGATATATCTACCCTCCAGTGTCCTAACAACACCTCAATACTTTCTGTGGTTTCTGTAGCCAAATTATTCTTTGTCAAGAAGGCATGTCAAGTTTTGTTGTCAATTTGCTGTAGTGCATTTTTCATAAAGATTATGCAAACTTTTATCCATATGTCAGTGTATCACATGTGCACATTTCTATTTTCAGCATGTCCACCCTTGTGTGCATTTCAAGC
Source organism: Diadema antillarum (assembly GCF_040938485.1). Taxonomy (NCBI): domain Eukaryota; kingdom Metazoa; phylum Echinodermata; class Echinoidea; order Diadematoida; family Diadematidae; genus Diadema; species Diadema antillarum. The sequence goes on along the minus strand of NW_027272491.1, from coordinate 3,398 downwards.
ACCACCTTTGTCAGACTGAAAGTGAATCTTAATTATGTACAAAGAGTGTTCTGAAGTTGTGTAGTTATGAAAGCATGTTTGACACCTTTTTGTGATATGGTATTCTTCCAATTACAGACACCTCTAGGAAACACTGATACACTAAACCTATGAAGTGGTCCACCCCAAACATATACAGGAAAATGCACCAGAGCAGTCAATGAGTATGAGTACAATAGTACTCCCGATGGTTGACTTTACAGGCAACTCTCATTATAACAAAGTTCTTGGGACTGGCAGTTTTCTTTCATTATATCAAAATTTTGTTATAGCTTAACAGTAAAGTACAGAAAGATATATAAATGATCATTTTAACCTTAACCAGGCCGGGCTTTTTTGGGTGTTCTGTGGCCGGGGAGGGGTTGATTCAACCCCCCCCCCCCCCCCCCCCCCGAGATCTCGGCCGTCGATCGCGCAATCGCCATGAAATTTGGCACGCGCATTACCTGTGGCGTAATCTACCAAGCTATACAAAAAGAAATGGAAATTTTCGTCAAAATAATTAATTATGCTAATATATGCATAAAATCATACATTTTGCTCTAAATCAGAAATTAAAGCTCATAGAATCCTAATTTTTGGTGAAAACATTCTTTGTAGCATTCCTAACAATGTACTTGAAAAAAAATTTGGTATGAAAATCAATTTCTTATGTATTTTATTGTTTTATGAATTTCTTATGTATTTCTTTGTTTTTTCGACCTTTTGTTTTATCATTTTTTTTCCACAAAATTTATGACAGAACCTATATCAAGCATAATTAATTAATTAATTAGTTTCAGCCTATAAAAGTGAAAATAATCAGATCTTTATGAATATGAAGAGAAAACTCCATTTGCATCTTTATACACAAAATCACGTTTTTGAGCCATTTTCGATCTGACAGGCATGTGTAAAACGTTATGCAGCATCGTAACGCGAAAATGGTGTCAAAAGATGCGCGAGACTTGAAAGTAAAAAGTCAGCGAACGGCGCGGTCAAAAAATTTCGCGCGGCGGAGAAGTCGCGAAAAATGTCGAGGGGGGGGTTGATTCAACCACCCCCCCCCCCCCCCCCCCCCCCCCGGCCTTTTTAGGGTTAAGACCTGAATTTTCACTTTGTTGCAATGAGAATTTTGCTGGAGCTGTGTTTGTTATAACAGGAGTGCACTCTACTCCAATCATCATCAGAAGAAACAGGGATTGACAAATTGCCCTTCAGCAATGTTACTAAGCACCGATTAGTCAGTTCTTTAGTAGTAGCCATGAAAAAAAGAAATCAAGGACATTCATACTCGGGTTTTATGCTAATGATGTTTTATTGGACACATGCCCATGATTCTTTATCGTGACTACTACTAAAACACTGAATAACCAGTGCTATAAATAATAAAAATGACTTGATGCAAGAATTCATTACATACACATACCAGTAATTTGAAGAAAGAATGACTTACTGAGTACCTTCTCGTGTCTCATTCTGTTACCAGTGCTCACATGGATCACAGCTTTCTCTCGACGACTTTCTGCTCGCCCTGCACAAGGTGGTCCAGAAACAATTTGAAGAGAGGAGAAACCTCTCCACGGATACGTAGCTCAGTGGTTCTTGGGGACTTTTCTCTAGCATCACCTTGATCGGAGAACTATCCTTATCAGAGGAGTGAATTTGGTGATGCACAAATTTCCCTCTTGATTTGTCTGGCTTTGGAGCCTTTATTCCAAGGACATACCTCAAACTCTGATGCAAGTACTACTTCTCATGTTTTGTATGTCTGTTGTGGAACATCACTTTTGCATGTGCGATATAACATCATAACACATAAGCAAATTTGATAGTGATACTTCATCTTACCCTACTGGAAACTCCATAATACAAGAATGTGTATAGAAAAAAGAAGACAAAATGTATAGAGATATATATGTATGTCAAGCCTCAAAGGCATTCTAACACTATTGCTAACCTGAATCTTGATACATTTAAGTTAACATATTAGTCTTCACATTTTGATTTGCAATTGTTCCTTTTAACACAAGAGCCTTCTAAATATAACATAGTTATTACTCTCTAAACTTTACTTAAATTAGTCACATCACACTTATGGTGTAGAAAGACAGCATATGCCATAATGCGTCATGCTCTGTTATGCTCATGACTTTTGTGTGTTGGTGTAGTAGTGTGGCGACAAGTCACAGGTGTGTAATGGCCAATGTGCAACAGGTGTGTGTATTGTAAATTGGTTTTGACTTATTCAGTAAAACTGAGAAAAATACTTATATTAATAAATCTTTTGGATTAATGTCATTATTTCTCGGGGGGGGGGGGGGGGGGGAGGGGGGGATAAAATTGTTTGAGTCACTCGGGCAGTAAAATTGAAATATTGGAATTGATGGATAACTCAATATCAGATACATGTACATGTATGTGGATTTGTTCTTTATTTGAATCCTCTGTGCCTCTATGATGTAAACTTGAGCTGAGCATAAGTGTCTTCTCATGCATAGTCTTTTCACTTTTCTCTCATTCACACTGCATTCTTGTGACCACTCCAGTATGCTCTCTATAGCAAAGACATGACAAGTGGAATGACATGAAACTCTTGCATCTTCTTTGAAGTGAAGCCTTGTTGCATACCTTTTCCTAACTAGAACAATTCTCTGTAACCGATGTGGATATTTGTACTTTGTCTTTTTACCTTATTCACCAGCCATGCAACTCTTGACACTTCATTTGTAGTCAGTGCCCTTTTAGAGTGGCAAAACGTTGTAGAGCTTATTTTGTTGAGTTGTTTTCAAATGTATTTATACTAATTGAGTTACTGTGGCAAGTCACAAGCAATCTTGAATCATAGTACAGGGAAACACCATTATAGCAAGCTTACAACAAGTACAAGTGTACTGCGCTTAACATGGTAAATTTGGCGGCCTCAATTTGGCCATTACTAGTCTTCTTTTTTTTTTTGGTACCCTTACAAAAGCAAAACCAGTGGTCCTTGCAAACCTTGTCATCAGGGTTTTCAGTACCTGAAAGACCTGGAAGCATGGGTGGCCTGATTCATTTGCTGCCTACTGAATGGTGTAACATAATGTACTGTGTCAGCGAATATGTGCATAGAAGCATCTGCTAACTGGAACCCGTCAACTCCACAGAAAGCCAACCCAATATGATTTATAGTATTAAGTACGATATCGCCTCTTGAAAGTATGACTTTTCACCTCTTGAATACCCCCCCCCCCCCCCCCCCCCCCCCGAAGTCAATTTAAACTGGAGAAAACTGCTTCATCACACAGAAAGGTGTACTTACTAAATTACTGCAACCCCTATAAAAATGTTAATTGAGTGGGAAATATGCAGATTTTTTTCTCATCAGTGATGATGAAGTA